>NW_017180684.1:546211-581062 GCF_001652005.2 Ceratina calcarata
GTATAGAAACTTTTGGGATTGGCTGTATAGCCAATACATCCTTAATCGAGCCCGCGGCAGCGAGAGATAAATAAAAGGAAGCGAGGAAAAGTTACGAAAAAAGGAAAACGGGCCGGAAGGTGTGTTTACCTGCGGCTGAAAGGAACCGTGTCGACGGTATTATTTCTCATTCCCCAACCTGGTGAGCCTTGAATGATAATGCGACATGCATTCCCAATGGGGATCTGCTCTGTCCGCGTGACGTACACGCGCGTTGCAGTGAATACATAGCACTGTACGTATTCTTTTTTCCACGAGCTCGTATTAATTGTCGGAACTAAAGAATGGCGTCGAAATTTAAAAAGATTTATAAATCCTGGATTATAAAATACAATATTCTCTGATCCAATGTAAAACAAATAACGACTTCTTATTTTTTATTCCAGGGTATACTACGGATCAGGGTATTTTTATTCCGCCTAGGCCTGTCCCACATTTCGAACGATGCAACAATACACCCTCATCGAAAATAATCCGTTCCAGATACGAAAATCAAATAATCGGATTCAATCAAAGTTTCGATCTCCACCCTAGCAATTAGACCCTGTTCCGTCTCGTACTTCTCTACCATACGCCATTATCCACTCCCTTGTTCGATCCCAAGTGCAAGACTGAAGAAAACGCCCGACAATGACCAAATCGTGGGTGCATTGAATGGTGGTTAGAGAGCCGACGAAACCGGAAGTCGAGGGAGCTACGCGAAACGCTTTTAACGATTCCCCGATCTGTCGAGACTGGTCTTGTCGATTCCAGAATATCTGCCTATTTTTTCCCTCCCGTTCGATAGCTCCTTATCGAGACGTCCCATCTATTCCCTATATTGCGACTCTCCCTTCATTTTTACAGCCATCGATAAAGTATAGTATACATATATATGTATGTGTAAGTTCTCGATTAAATAACTGAAGCTGTACCAACTCGATGTATCTACGATTGTACAAAATCAGTCAATATTTCAACGATCATTTTAGCCAATGATTATATATGTCGTATCGTCTAATAAAGTTTTCCTGAAGTACAAATTGCCTCGTGTCTAATTTGATTTATAATACCAGACAATGATAAATGGTTCCGAAATTCCCGTACAACCTGATCCTGTGTAAGACAATTTTAATAAGAGAGACTATATTTACATACGTTACTACGAGCACATTTTAGCTGTTGATAGAGCGCGCTATAAATCTCGACAGAGAAGATTGACGAGGTTTCGCATCGAGGAAGAATTCTCCGGAGAACGTCGCGATTACACCAGCTTCTCCCTTGCATAATAACCCGACGACGATGACATGCTTTCCGATCCGAACGGGTGGGGAACGTTGAAATGACGTCACACCCGTGGGGTGAGTTTGAACGGGGATGACTCACGACTGAATGCCGGCAGCGAGAAAGAGGATAATACACCTATAAACGTACCCTTCTGTAACATTTGGAACAGAGGGTGGTGGACCCCCTCGGCTGATCTCAGGCCTAGGGGGTGAGTTCGGTTACACTTTCTGACGATCTGCATACTAGCGTTTCTCGCGTGCCAAGTTTTCAAAACTTTACCGATGCTGGTGGAAAGATGAGAATTAAAGCTACCGAAGGACAATTGAAAAGAATATCACAGATGATAACTAAACGCGCCGTATGCAACGTGCAAAAATATGCAGAATCAAACCTGTACGAAATGCAAAGGAAATCTCAACTTAGATTTTGTCTTCTAAATTGACGTCACGAACAATAAATAATAGTAACTGTTCGTATTTGATGAGGTAAACGTCTGAGCCGACGAGTCGTATTTTTCCCTTGTAATTCGGCTGAAAAGCAGGGACCAATGCCACTTTTACAACCTTTCGCATTTTACTTTGACCACGCCAGTTTGCGTCTATTTTAGTCCACCGACCTTTCCGTCCACCGACAGTAAATATGTATTTCGTCCTCTATTGCGACGAAAGGGTGGCCTTCTACCTGTCGTTTCCAAGATTCGTGATACCCTGACAGCGAAAGACGGCTTCATCGATCGAACGGCGAAGATGAAGAGTGACGGAACAAAGCTGCTTTCATTTCAATCAGTATGTTGCACAGTAAAGAAACCGCGCCCAGGTTCTTAGCAAAACACGAGAACAAAAAGTATGAAAGCAGAACCGAGAACTTTTTAAATACTGTACGTTTCTCGAGTAAATGAAAATGTAGAAACGATCAAATTTTTCACACAAAAGGAAATACTGGTGTATTTGTAGCCCGGAAACTCCTTACGAGCAACCGCATTTCCTCCCATTGTCGTCACCGATATTAATCTCTAGACTGGTATAAAAGCGTTCCGAAAGAGGAATTCGAGAAATTCTATTCAGAGGACTTCGTATTAACGTGCATAGGTCGGCGTCGCTGGCGATCCCGACGATTTTCAAGTACACGCTTGCCATATCGCCGAACACAACTTCGTACGCTAAGAGAGTTCAAGCAGAAGAGGAATTTTCTGCCATTCAATTCATTAACGCGCAGCGAATTTACTGGAATTGTCACAGAGGAAATCTAAAGTAGAGAATGTGACGAAATCGGATTCTCCGTCCACTAAGAATTTGCCTCCAAGGTAGAGACGGCTTATTTCCCTTTAACCGAGACAACAAAAAGAAAACGACTTCAAAGGGAGTGTAATCTACCGCTTTTTTCTTTCGACGTTCATGGTTGGACCTGGCGAATTTTCTCAGATATTCTGTAATCAGCCAAATAGCTCGTGAACTTCTAACTCACTGAGTAACGAGATGAAACTTTGATAATAAAAACAAACAGTTATCGTTGAAAGAGTGTCTCTCGACCAGGCAAACGCGGACTGCAGCATACATATGTACGTATATATGCTTTAGCCATCGATCACCACTACTCGACCTCGGTTCTCGTGCTGCGGTTCCACTGCGCCGCCTAATGACGGTCAGTATCCGGTTCGAGGGTCAACAGACACACGTCGCGAAACAGGGTGGCTGACCCAAAAACCGTGCAATGGTCTCGCGCGCGCTAGACAAACAGAGCATGAAATTTTCAATAAAACCCTCCGTACACAGACGAACCGAGTGACCTGAAAGAAGACTGACCCGAAAAAATACTTTACCACCCCTCTAAGTCGAGGATGAAACAGAAAAGCGTAGTGTGTTCATACTGTGCGTAGCGCAGTGCAGACTTTTGCAGGATGAGAGAAATATAACAGAAACCTTTTAGACGTTACTACATATTATAATAAATCCGAGGCATTTTTCATAATTCACGTGCATTCTTTGGATCATGAATCTGCTAGCTAATTATAATACAACTTAGTCGATGAGTTATAGATCTGCACAAAGAGTTTACATAGGATCTTCATTTTATCTTTTAAGAAATCGTTGAATCCTTAGTTACGTCAGTGGCACAGATGAACGAGCTTGCAAACGTCTGCAGTGCATCAAAGATTACACGGTCGGCGGGCACACGATCGACTTTGTTGGCTCCTTTTCGTTGCCCCAATTCGCGTTTCCATCGCGGTAGCTTCGGCAAACACGGGACGGGGCTCTCGAGAGGCCGCACATCCGGTCTCGTGTATCCCGTCCTCACCTCACCCCACCGACTTCACCGGGAGTTTCGGAACACCGCTAAAAGGTGGCCGAAGCTCATCCTCGACGAAAGCAATTGAAGCAGCCGGCTAAGAGCGCTTCGCCGGCGAGAGGTTAATGAGACCGAACCACCCTCCGAGCATATTCGTCGCGAAACCGTACGCACGGGTATAGTCGGCGGTGGAAATATTAGCAAAGGTCGTGAAATCGGTCAGGCATCAAAGCGAATGTAGAAATGGTGCCCGTACAGCTGAAATCCATTAACCCCTAATTGCTCCGCGCCACTTTGTCGCCTGTGCACCCTCGCAAATGTTAGACTAGTCGCGAAAAATGAACCAATCCCAGAAACTATTGTCGCGAATTTATATTTTTATACGAATTCAGATTTTTTATTACTACTCCGATGTATTAGACGGTTGCGTTGATACGTGCTTTATTATTTTCTGCATACATCAATTACAATTAGATTACTTTGAAAAAGTGATCGGATGCTATGTATATATTGTACGGCACGAATTAATGAAACCTCCTAATAATAAAACAATGCCTTCTCCGTTTTCGACCAGGCTTCAATTTAAAATGAAATATAAATCCTGAATGCAATCGACACTTTAAACGGTTCTGAGTGTCGGCAGTGTTTGTATCGCAGGTTCATGCACGCAGACCAGGGAGAAAAGGGGTTAAGAACGGGAGCAACTCTTGGTCTCTTCAACGTTTACGTTTCACCGGCCACCCATTATCTACCGGTGGTGCACGAGCTACTCAACGCTCTTTTTTTTCACAGGCTCGTTTCCCTTTCGGGATATCGGATTAACCCTGGGTCCCGGCGACGACGTCGTCGAAACCGGAAGCTTCGCGATCCCCTCACCCCAGTTGCAACCCTGGTTATCCGATCGAGCATCATCCATCGTCTTCTGTTCTACCACGCGGACGTTATCTCGTTCACCCTTCGAGTCGATCGACGCGTTTTAATTTCAAGTTTTCTCGTGTCCACTGATCTAC
Organism: Ceratina calcarata; assembly: GCF_001652005.2. NCBI lineage: Eukaryota > Metazoa > Arthropoda > Insecta > Hymenoptera > Apidae > Ceratina > Ceratina calcarata. Next base: position 550,813 of record NW_017180684.1, read on the forward strand.
GCCGATTCACGGTGGCTCGCGGTCAACCGACTTAATATTTTTGTCAAAAACGAATTGTACTGGTGGTAGTTTTGCCAATTATTTCATTATTAAACGGCGTATTATCTTATAATAAACAGTTGTTGATATATTCTGCAATTACAATAGCATTAAACTCGTCTTTTAAAAAGACTTTCGGTATCTTCAATAGGCAAGCAAATTACGTATAATGTAATCGGTTCAATTATCTTGTTCGGATCGATCGATCGAATATAATAAATTCCACTTAAGCGAGTCTTTCGCCCCCGGTAGGGAAACGTTTGTGTCGGCCGATCGAATCTCGTTAAAGTACGAGCAACGGGGCTAATTAATCGAAAACGGCGTAGTTCGGTATCGGGATTCTCTGGCGCGATTAATTTCGTTAGGAAAATTGAAAGTTTCGAGGCGAACCGCCGGCGGTCGATGTTGTTCCGCTGACAATCCCGTCATGACCGGGAAAACATCAACTGCATACAAATAAGATACTCGGCACAGAGACCTCGACAACTTGAAAACTCCAAGTTTTTACTGTACCATTGTATTTTTAATAGACACAAAACATTTAATGAGCGTCATTTTTCTGCGATCTGTTACACGACTTTTCTTGATATATCGCAATTATGTTTTGTTGGGATTTGAAATAGTTGATAATGTTCTTCGCTAATGTAATTGCAGGATGTTCGTCAATTATACTAATTATATTTGGATTGATCGTCCTCAACGTTTGAGTTTTATTCGTTTGCTGCAATCAACAGATAATTAAACTTCCTGCGGAGACTGAATGATCTCTGACCACGTACTAGAAAACTGCAAGCTTACTTTCCTTAATTAAATGTACCAATTGAATTGCTTCCAAGTTCATCGTATAAATAGGACTTTTTTTTACCGGGAACACAGTCAGTAATAAACGTACTGCTTAAGGAAATGCTTTAGATTCCAGAAGTTGAAGAACATTTTGTAGAACAGAAAACATTATTCTTATAGGCGACTTCGCGTCCCACGCGCGCACGAGGAAGTGTCCACTAACGAGTGCGCTTCGCCGACGACCTAAATCGTCGAGGCGAACGCATCACGCGTTTGAATTCCGGTATTTGATCCAGACCGAACCGACCGAGCGACCGAGCAAAAACTACGCCGCGCTCGATTACGCGAACGAGGCCTGGACGACTCGTTAACGAGATATCATCGTCTATTCGTGCTCGAATCGATCGCGTCTTCCTCCACGATTCTCATGGTTTCACTTCCACAATGGAATTGACAGAGCGAGGTGTTTGAAAATTTAATTGAGCGGTGGAAAGATCAATTTTGAAATGGATTCAAGAGGCACCCTCTGTATACATTTTAATTCCATGAGACGTGTTTCAATAAGTTCAGGACGACGTACCATATAAAATCAGCGAGACTGATAACTAGTTTCGTCACCAATGAATGAACCATTTCCCTTCCTATTCTCGACTAAACCAATTAAATAACAGGGAAACGAGTCCAATTAAGGAACCAATATCAACAAAAGAGTCTCACGAAGTCGCCCAGACGGCAGACCTCCAATATATTTTCCCCGAGGCAACCGATACTTTATATTGTACTATAGGTACATCCAATCCGATCCTATGAATATCGAGCAATAATAGAATGTAGGAATGATCATTTGGCTGTCTTGGCAGACTCTGCGCGAACGATGGAGAAGGGTTTAAAGTACGACGAGAAACGACAGTGGGTCGTGTCGGTGTCGGTCGTTGGGTCGGCGAAACCTGCGGATGAATGGGTCTGGCCCTGGGGTGGTTCACCAGCTGACTGGGGTTGTCGTCATGGCAACGAACCAACCCGGGAGCAACGCCCCACCCCTACAAAATTCATACGTACAGCTCTTCTAAACCCCTCTAGCGCTGTTCTTTCGTTTTCTCTCTGTCTCCATCTGATTCTTGTTCGTATTCTACCTAGCTCGCTCTGTATTTCATATCTGTACTCCACTTTGTATATACTCTATTGCACTCCGGCCTCTAATTCGCTTCCCTACACTGGAGATAGAGCTGGAGATGCTCCCTTTTTTCCAGGTTGAGAGTTCTTCGAGAGATGGGGTTTCGCAAGTGTTTAATTTATTTCACGTACGAACCTTTCGACGATACCCGTACGACTTAAATTCCGGCGTGTTTAAAAATTTCAATTGAAATAGTTTGAATACGTCAATGACGGATGGACGGGAACAGAGCGAACTCGAGATCGAGCTCGTTCCCAAGAATGCGCGAAGAATTCTAACTACCGGGCGTACGAACGATGAATTACGAAATGGGCGGACGTCCGTTCGCCGGTTTTTGCGAAACTTCTACGCGACTGAAACAACGTTCACACGTGCTACCAGACTTTCTTACGACATTAACCATTTCATATGGTTTTGTAATCATGCTCGGATCGATCCCCGTTTTAACGGCTGACGCGGTACCCACAAAAAACACAACGGACCCGTTCAGTGTACGGTCCATGTCGCTTCAAAATAACTGTGAGAACCGGGACTTTTATTACCTGATGACGGATACACACGTCAATTGTAATTAACCAAAGGATACATATATCTGATCCCTCCCGTACCGGACTTGGAGATTTCGATTGATTCCCGTCTCGTCGATATCGCTGATCACTGTCATATCTGGGACACCCAGCTCAGGGCTGGAACCTGAAACAAATAAAACAAATTCATTTACACAAAAACGAAACTCACTGATCATACGACTTTTTAAATATTTTTTCTCGCGATTAAATGGTTTTATTCTAAAATCTGACTCTCCACGTGGTCACTTCAGTTTCTACAAGCTGTCGCTCAACCGAGTACTTAACATTGATCCATTCGTTTAGCGTTTAGCAGCAACGCGATATGGAAACCTAGTAAATTCCCTGACCACCTGTTGTTCAGATCAGACAATAACGTACGTCCCTAGTTGAGTGGTCAATCTCCAACGATTGAGGTGTATTACACGAGCAGCTACTCTAACGGATCAATCTCAACGCTGCTCCTAAATAAGTCCTACTAATCCTAAAGTAATTTTCCTCTCGCATCATTCCATCACCAAGAACCATTTGAATAAGGTTTATTTTCCAACAGGCGTCTGTCACGCCAAGTTTAAACAGTCCCCTATTCTATTTTATAGCATCGAACCGTATCGTATATCCAGAAGAAATTTTAACTCGAATGCGTGTAACGTTAATTAAAATGTATTTACCACGCGCGTATAATATTTTCTCGCATAGCTCCGTAACGATTCAATGGAATCAGTGTGTTACGAGGTTTCAAGGAAAAATTCCAGCTGTTTGATCGCAATCTCGATTTAATTAGCGTACCCTCGCACAAGCCGAGTGTGGAATTAATCGCGGCGCCTACCTCAAACACCGTGCCTCCCGATATAACTGTCGCGGTTTATACTTTTTTTCGTCGGTTCATTGAGCACTCGTCTGTACACCCACGTTTGTGGCTTTTTTGCCGAATACGGTTTATCAAGGTAAGCGATGCGATAGCGAATTTCGTTTAATTCGTGGAACTAAAAATCTGCCAATTCAGTTGAGATAATTTAACCGGAAGCGGTGCTCGCAGGCTGCTGGCAGGCGAATTATTCGACGGACCTGTGCACTAGATATCAAATTTCGCGACAGACACGAGGACCGTCACGTGACCGATGGCCTTGAAGAAATAGGACCACGGCAGCTGACGTGCAGGTGCAACGCGACCGCAGGTGCATGTGCGCTGCTGCTGTTACTCTTCGCAGCTGCGTACTCCGAGCACGTGGTCCATGATTTCAGGCGAAATCAGATTTTTTTTGGGGGGTTCTCAATACTGTACCTAATCATTGTCTTCAAATGGATGTTTCTAATATTGAGACGGAGAATGATTAAATTTGATGTGCATAAAAATTGCATCAGGGAATGAGCGAGACGAGAAAGTGTTGAAAAAGAGGAATCTGCGTCGCGTGCACATTGGATTTAAACGTAATCCTACTCGGAACGCGGTCGGTGCGCTCGCTTTCCGAGATTAAACCGTGTTTGCGAGGAAGAAGTGTCGCCTAATGCACGGAGGTCGTGGAAACTCGAGGATCACCGGGACCGTCTTGTATTCAATTTCCATGGCTCGCAAACGGCACTCCGATTAACGTTCTCTCTCGTTTCTTTTCATCAACCGAACAGTCTCTCTCCTTTCTTAGATCTTCCTAGACGTCGTTCTTCGATGCTTCACAATTTTTATTCCTGAATTATCCGAACTAGAAGGAAACACTTTCTTGTAGCTGACAACTCTCACTTGAAACATTTTTCACTAACGGTAATAGGTAAGCAGTTATTTGCCATAAACGTAAATTTTTTTCGCAAAATCTGAAGGGCTATCCCCTTGACAAAATCTCGGAAAAATAAAATTTAAAAAGATGCTTTAAATAAAAGTTGTAAGTACTGCTATTACCTGTCGTATACAATTTTCTTCTATCTGGAATACTTCAGGGCTAATCGATTAATTATTTCGTTCATCACCAATTATTCATTAACGAGTGGAGTTCAAAGGAAATTGATCCTTCAATCCTTAAATAAATGAACAATCCTGAGAGTGGATATTTAAAATCATTTCAATAATTTAATGTATATGCTCGAATTAGTAATTTATCGTGTCGGTATGGATGTCGAATGTAATATAAAGAAGTTTATCAGGTGAACGGTCTACTCATAGTTCTTGTCTGTGGCTGAATATCATTTACAGAGTAAAGAGAAACGACACACGGTTAGAATATATTAACGAAAAGGGAAGGACACGGAGAGGGTGGCATATATTTATCAGTCGAGAATAATTATTCATCTCTGCCTCCAATTTACTTTGAAGAACGAATTTAAAGACTGGAGAACCGGAAGCTCTTTCACTTTGAAGTCGTACAGAAAAAAATCTCTAAAGCAGCTCCACTCGAAAAGAGGTCGTTTCCCCAAACGAAAATCCTTCACATTATATTGATACAGCTTTACAAAATCATGTCGTATGTCTCGTACTCAATTTTCATTATAGTATACTTAATCATATTGAGTCACTTAAAACTGTCATTTGCAATAAATAATTTACTGATATGATTGAAAGGGACCTACTAAACATTTATTATAAACTGCAAATTTTTGTGCAAAACGAAACAGTTACGGTATTAATTTAAAAAACGTGTTTCAAATTGATATTTCTGTAATTTAAACATCGTACTTTTTAATATTGTGCATATTTTATGGCAAACAGTTTTCAAGCCTTCTATAATTTTTCAATCAATACATAAGACAGATTCTTGTTTATGAAACCTAAATTGATTTTCCAATACTTAAAGCATGATTTCAAACGGTGGTTGACTCACCTCGTACACAAAAATTGAGAGGTGCAATAACATTAACAAGCGTCCGTTACTCTTTTAATTGAAAACCATAAAACTCGGTGATTGCATTTCTCTTCGGCACGTACTTATGCCCCTACGTAAGAGACGGGCTTTATTTCATTTTCTTCTCCCTTTGTTTCTCCGCTTGTCCTTCCTCCTTTCCTTTTATGGCGCACTACCTTCAAGAAAATTCATGCAGCCGATCGAGGCCGAAGCTCTCGTGCCAACGATCCAACGATAGTACAGTCCTGAAGAGTTCTCAGGGAGGTCGACGACACGCAACAACGGGAGGAAATAATTAACTCGCTCCATTATCATATACAGAACACCGGCGTATTAACCTGTCCGAAATGCCGAAGTCTTCCACGCGTATGACTCTTCTCTTCCTATGTACGGCTCCTTAAAATCCCGACAGTCGAATTCAAACCATTCTTTACGCAATTCGAACAGCAACATTTCATACCAAGTACATACAAAAATATTAGATGTACAGAATTTAAAGTAAACCTCAGAAATCATTGAGAAGCGATAAAAATCTTTTTACATATTTGAAAAGAATGCGAGTTTCAGGTATAAAATTCTATTTTTCGACATCCGTGTCCGTGTGATTCATTGCACGGGCACGAAATTCCGGGGAAACCTGCCTTCACCGGGATACCGTCCGTGACTCACTCCTCCGAGATGTCCACGATACACGAGTATACCCGTCCGTAGAGAAAAGTTTCTCAGAAAGACGATCTGGGTCACCGTAAATCGAATTTCGAAGAACTGTTTCCGCATAAACTACGCGAATCTTTTCGTAAACACGCGAACGTATCTGCAAAACTACCGGAAAATTGATCTGAACCACTTAATCTCATGGAAGAAATCTTCACGCTTCCTATCTATCGCGTGGATCAAGCGGGAACGAATTAGTTTTCTTAGAAGCCAGCATTCCAAGAATGCATACATATATCTTAATCAGCACAGATTGATCCTATGTTTCTATCGACAGAAAGGAAGAATCATTGTTTTAAATACTTTCGGCCGGATACGGTTAAACGAGTATTCTAATAAAAATGCTTCGCGCGTACAAAGCAAAATGCCATCACCCAATTAGTCGTCCTACTGCTTTCAGTGCTCATACGAGGACAAGAGTAGTTTTGCCCGAGTGCTCGCTCGAGTTTCGCGTGGCTTTTTAATTTTCGGCACTTTCAAACCGAGACTTGTTTCGTTCTATAAAATATTATTAAAGAAACATTCCTAGTTAAACCCATACAAATTATTTTAATCATATGTATACAATTTCAATTATTATTTTAGTCGTGTTAACATTCCAGTACATGCACTTACACCCGTGTTTGTATCGTAAGCGGTTTTATCATACGCGACATGATAACCCAACCCGTGTTAAAGTAGACATACACATTAAACAGTCATAAACGCTACAGGATTGTACTGTGAGCTGATCATCAGCACAGTAATGGATCGTGTATCATAAATACATAGGAAAGATCGTTTTTACTTGATGAATGAGAAGCCTCGAGGAATTTTCAACATGAGTCAGTGCTAATTCTAATTAGAATCGAATTACAAGTTCCATATTGCTAAAGTTGGAAGGATTCGGGGAATAATTTTATAGAACCTTGTATCATTAGAGATAAGAAGGCTCTTTCAGAAGCGCAGAGGAAGTGTAGGTGTTTTTTATCGACCAGAATGATAAAAGAATTTTAAAGGAGCGATATAAAAGATGGAAATCCCTGGAAAGTATCACTGCACTGCGGATGTATGTGCATACACAGATGTGGATGAAGGAAGGGTTGACGGATTCGGAGCGGAAGAATCATCGTGCAACGCCTCCTTCTCCGTTGATCGAGATTCCGTGAAAAATCTACTGACATTTACACCTACTGCGCGTGATGGAGCGGTGTTCAAGGGTGAATTCGCAATTATGTCGGAGATTATCGCGTGTTACTAAGCCACCAGATGTTTCGTCGCAAATTAAAGGGGTTGATGAACGCCGACGAATTGGCCGAAAATAAAACTGTACTTCCCTTAATCATTCGACGGCCAAATACTAGTCTAAGAAGAAGTACGGCTGGTTTCGTTTCTCGCCTCACGATTCGAAGAAATATTGTTATGCAAAACACGGTAGATATGTATAAGGGCACGCGAGTGCAAGATTAAACAGCGTCGATCGATGGGACATCGAACGAACAGTTTAAAAGCCACCACGAACTTGACATCGGGCTCACGCAAACTCCAGCTTATCCCCAGAACAATCGGTCAATGCTACTCCGCCCCGACTGACGCTTTTTACTTGAAAAACGTGATCAAAATAGAAAGCATTCTTCGAAATCACAATGTTTAAACATCTACGTTCGGGCCCCACACAACGCGTCTATTATCAGTTTCAAAACATCGACGTTTACGAGTACAAATTGTCTAAACTTTTACGTTCAAGGAACACCTTTCGAATAATCGATGGAAAACAACGAAGGACCACGACATTGTTCGATTATAACTACTTATGTAGAAATGTCACTGAGTAGTATCGCATTAATTATTAAAATATATTGTAATAATGATAAAAATGTGACTCGAACCTGTTTAGTTTTACTCCTATTATTATTATTACACAATCGAGTTGCACCCACCCACCATGCACCGTCTTGGTGCACCATGGACGGTGCGTGTGTACGCTTTCTCCTGTAGGGTACGCAGCGATTCCGAGACGTATTTATCAGATCGTCGAAAAGGGAAACGCAGCAGGTAGATACGTAGGGCAGAAAGGAAAGTCGGGAACAGTTTGCGGAACTTACCCTGCGTGAAGTGCTTAGCAACCATGATGTGCGTGGCTCACGACTCAGAACATTATTCTCCACCCCCTCGAACGAGGCTGCTGCTACTACGGGGTGACGATATATCCGACCAGGGTGAACTACACTTTTCACGCACGCTCTAGCTGGCCTAAACGTACCGTGTTCTCTGTCAAAATCACATGTTCGCAGACTGTCCCTCGTTCGTTCGCGTACCGGTGTGTACATGCAAAAACGTTCTGTGTCCGATCTCAATGCGCGACTACAAAGGCAAAAGGGACGACGCACATGCCCGACAGTTGCCACCCGACTGATACTCGGCTTCGTTTTTCGAATGAACTAACCCCGTCCCGTCGCGCCACCATGCTGCGTCTTTGACCTCCCCTCTTGCTTCACCGCGGCAGAGAGGCAACGAGAATGCTCACGCCCGGGATTTTCGTGTTTCTCATACCAGTGCTGCCGCCAAACCGCGTCGATCGAATGTTTCCTGACTATCGACCGAGCCAACGCTGTCAATTGTTTCTGAGAACATCATTTAGCAGCAGCACTTACTAAGAATCGACGCGATAGCGGCGGTATATTCCACAGAAATGGAAAATTTTAATCACACAGTGATGAATGTCAATATTATCAGAATTTGTTACCTACAAGCATTTTAATTGCTGCATCAACTATTCTTAGATTACAATAAAATTATGCAAAGGGTGCAAATAATAATCATCTTCATGGATGCATGATTAAAACATTAATTCGAATGTGTGTAATTATTATAACTGACGCCCTTGGATTTCGAACTAATTAAACTCGATATAGTCGTGCATTTTTAGAATACCTTGCGGCGTTTTTAGATTTTTACACGTCATCCTTATGATAAGCGGTCTCTGACGTCTTATGTATCTTATCTTACGGACATTTTTCGTCGTTAAACGCGTTCCAGCCGTTTGAATAATAATGACGCAGAACGGAGAACGACGACAGTCTGTCGCCGTATTTGGTTCTACGGGAAGTGTATTTCCTAAATGGAATCAAAGGATCGACACGTTTTTCTGTAGCAGTACATATTTACCACCGCGGCACATAGGCAACGGTTACATCATTTCAATCGGCTATGAATCATTATGCGCCGAGCATATCGTATAACTCGTCTTTTCAAGGCTCCCGTTTTATGATCAGGCCGTGCTCCTCAATATCAGGTGCCGGTTTTGTAATTACCACAGTACAATTTGATTACGCCTTATTTCATTACGAGACTTCGATCGCACGTATGCTCTCGTTGCCGCGAGTTGAACCTTGCGAACGATTTCGCATTATGCATGTTGAAACAACGTATAAATATACACGTAAGAGCTATTATAAAAAATGATTTTAGCATCATGCATATCGCGACTCTCTCATTAATAGCAAGTCGAGTCCTATCGAAGTCGAGTTTGGCGAGACCTGAGTATGAATGGTCCCTTAACTGAGTTCATTTGGGAAGGCAACAAGCTCCGGATTTAGAGCAGACAGACTAGACTCGCGATGGAAGGGGGAGAGAAAATTTTGTTTACGATCTCAGGTTAGCGAATCTGCGTGCGATAGATTACGCATATGTAAATTTCACGCAAGAAAGTTGCTGAACCTGTCATTTGGCGAACGATTATGCAGGTCATCGCATGGGTCATCGAATGCTATCTCACTCTTTCGGAAATACGGCACTAATAATTCTTCCCATTTAGGAGGTTGTGCCAAAGTTTCGAAAGGTCCGTTGACCCGCGACGACGCACTGCTTACGTTTGAACATAAATGCATCCGCGACGAAGCCAGCGTCGTCTGCAAAGCGTTTTCTTTTCGCGGTAGTTCTTTGCGTGGGCAGGTAGTTAGAACCTACTCTTGTCCTGGATCCGTGCCCACCATCGATGCGTAATCTCCAGCTGGATAACAAAACGACATGAATTCTTCGTACGACCGCCGTTACGCGCTTCGAGAAACCGCAAAGCGTTCGATTTAGCTCTCTCGGTCCGCCGCGTGGGTGGCTCGCCTTCTCCGTTCACTCTCCAACCGCATTGCCTATCATACCGATCCCGCGGTGACGTCACATTTTCAAGAAGGGGAATACAAAACCTGTTTCGCCGTCTCTCCCTTTCTTTTTCCGCAGTTTCGTCGCCGATTCACTTTATCCTTCTCGTCCCGTCTTCCCCGTCGCCGTAGCATCCTTCGCTGGTTTCTTCCTTCATTCTTTTTTCATCACGACCGTGTGTTCCGTCGCGTTTTCCATCCGCCGTCACGAGGAACAAGCAAATGTGCGGGATCACTTGAAATTAGGGATTTGCGCGCATGCGTGGCAACACGATTTTTTGTCTCGGCAGCGGCTACCCAGCGCAGTCATCCGTCTGTCGTGAACGTGTCCGGGGACGATGCTGTTCGTCGCGTACGAGGGCCGACGAGGACGACGTTTCGTAGCACAGCGGAGCTCGTCGACGATGTGCTGTCCACGTAGAGCCGTTGAATACTTCGTGTTTGCGTAACGCGAGTCGATAAACCGGACGAGAACGGTCGAGAAAGACACGGTGCATGGTCATCCCTCGTCACAAAGTCCATGCGCTCCCCGTAGCCATGGCTTCAGTGAAGGTAGCCGTGAGAGTTCGTCCCTTTAACAAAAGGTGCGTGCTTTTATAAGCAACTGGTGATAAACTACGACGTTTCGCGATAAGCATTTTTATTCGTCGCAACCCCGACTTTCCGGTTCTTGTAACTTCTGCCGTTGTTCGAATGGTTCGTGAAAGAAATTTCGATTGACATTGTCGTTAAACATGCCTCCGATGCGATTCGTGAGCCCTCGACCTTCGAACGTAATTCGAGTTTCATGGAACGATCAATCATATGGTTTCGATCGACCCATCCGGTGCGGCGACGACTGTGCAACGAAATTTTGCCACCTGCTGTCATTCGTTTCATATTCGATGTCATTGTGATTTGTTTTGTATCCCTCGTTTCCTTTCGTCATTTTTTTTCTTTCCAACGTGTATTCGTAATACGAAGTGGGAAAGTGTCTGATTGTTTGTTCAGTGTGTGAATCTCGAATTTGTAATTCCAGGGAACTGGCGATGAATGCAAAGATGATCGTGCAAATGGATGGCAAAAGAACACGGATATTCAATACCAAGGTAACTCGTAACAATTCGCAAGTACAGTATCTGACGCTGCACGATAAGAAACTAACCGTTACTTACTTATTATGGTTAACACACCTCCCTTGTAAACGTTATATAGTCTACCCGCAATGCTGTCCGCAACAAAGCGATCCGTTGCTAATCTTTTGCGCGGTACTTGTTCTTAATGATCGCGAACGAAACTTTCTAAAAAAGATTTCTAGACTGTGTAGCCGACTACTTTATTTTATCGCGCACCGTTTTACCGTTGTCCGCTGCGCTGCGTAAAATAAAACACTCCTCGGGCCGTGTCATAATTTTCGTTCGGCTGTTGACCCATTAAACTGTTAAACAGCGACCGCGTATCCGTATTGTTCTCGCGAACGCTGATACATGTTGAATCTCCTCTTACCATCCGGAGGATTGTTTGTTGTTCTTAATGTTACATCATTGATATCCACGCTTGTCAAGCGAAATCTCTGACCGAGATCTCGCGAGCGAGATAGTGAACGACACCGTCATCTGATCGGAGAAAGTGCGAAAATCGTTGCTGGACCAATCCTGGACGAGTCACTTTCCGTCGCACAACGCTAAACCACAAAACTGATCGTATCGAGATTAATACACGTTCCATCTGGATGTAACTTTTTTTCTACCTTTGTACAAACAACGTGTAAATCACAGAATCGCTCGCATTATTTGTGTGCCTTTCTGCTGATATACATCGACGTACTAGATGTTTACTTCATTTCATTTGCAACGAGTCTTTTATTTCCTTTTCTGATCGAATCGACTTCCTACGTACTTTTTACGACTGCTTGTTTCAAAATTATTTTATGGTCTAGCGTAGAAATATTGTTCATATATGTCCATTCCAATGAGTCTTGTTTCAAAACGTAAAATGCAAACGCTGCATCGATGCTTATCTCATGATTATAGATACGGTTTATACGATCGTTTTTACGGAGGAAGTTCATGAATACGTTTATCTTGGCGTAATTACCGTAAGGCGGTTCTTTGGTTATATCGGTGGCACGGTAAAACAAGTTTATGGAAATCTAGTGCACGCAGCGTGACTGTTCTTCACGGGGACATGACGCATTCTAAACCGCGCGAATCAGTTTTAGCCGAGACCCGCGTCACCAAATAAAATAAAACTCCACTATGAAATAATACGAATTTGTGTTTCCCATCCGATAGTGAAACAAAGAGCAATCCTATATAATCCTATCGCAGAGCTGATGATGACCTTAACGATAAAATGCGACGATTTTCTCACCTTAATTATGCTTATTGTTGGTTTGGTATAACGAATGAGCATGAATTTTACTTCGATTATGTACGATTATTCTAGCGTGCTAATCTTTTTACATTTCTTGCGGTATTGAACACGATTTGATCGCGATACTCGAGCGGGTAACGACTCTCACCATTAGAACTTCTGCTTATTTCCGGTTGCATGATGGGCGCACATAAGGAGTTTTACTTTTTAATTGCCTGCTACTCGCCTTGTGTTGCGTAATTGACGAAGCGGCTCTCGATAGTATACGATTAGTTATGTGGGATGCAACCTAACGAATGCACGTGACATAACGGCTTACTGTTTGCCAGCCACTTATGAATGATCCGCTTCTTTCACATCAGTCATTGTACCAGCTTTTGACCCGTGTCAGTCAACGTTCTTCATAACGTAGCAACCTTGATCACAATTTTATTGCTATTGCGTAAAAGAATTTTTCGATTACGCTTATAGCTTCTTAATCCACTCGATTGAAATCAATGAAAACTTCTGTTTTAATAAAACTGCTCGTTTAACTCAATGGTCTCTTGTACGCGTTATTTCCAGACACCGGGTAGCTGCAGAGAAATCGACAGGGAAAAATACAAAGACTTCACGTTCGATTACTCGTACTGGTCCTACGATACGAACGACGAGAATTATGCGTCCCAAGAAGAGGTGCATATGCCATTTTTTATATTATAAACTAACAAGATTGTATCGTTTTAAATGAATAACAGTAGTGGAAAGTTTAACTTGATAGAACTTGATAATTAAAAATTATTAAGTGTTTAAAAGAGCGCACCTTATACTTCATGATTACATCGAGTAATGTTAGTCTTTGAAATTGAGAAACGCGCCGTGTTTACTGAAACAATATTGGCTTTCCCATGAGCGCAATTTTCTTTTATTTAAATGACTGAGATATATTATCGCGATCGATCGATTTGCAAGATTGCATTGGGCAATGTTTTGACGATGAGCCACAATCAGAATTAAAATAGAAGAGCGGCTTACGTGCACCGGCATAGTAACTAGTAGAAACCATAGTCGTAAGAACGAGCTCTTATCGAAAATTTCGATAAATCGTTATGAATTTAATTACCAATGGAACGATAAATCCGTTCGACGTTCTTATCACGTGTTGAGCAATTAAATATCACGCAGGCCACGTGGCATATTTACATTAATTATAAAAGAGTTTCTAAGTAATTTAATTAATTGTTAGCGATTCTAATTCATTCGGCGGATCGTTAAAACGTCTCAAGTGAATTATTGTTGAAATTACTCTTGCATGTACGATGCTATCTTTAAACGTGATAGGAAACAATTTCAATGAATAGTAATAACTAAGGATTTTATTGTACTATAGACAGATTGTTCATGGTCCACCTTTTCTAGGTTTTCTACGATCTTGGTACGGACGTAATAGAAAGTGCCTTCGAGGGCTACAATGCCTGCGTGTTTGCCTACGGCCAGACTGGGTCTGGGAAGACCTTTACTATGATGGGCACGCCAGTAATATTTCAATATATAATTTATTTTCGAGCTGATGCTTCGAGAACAATACGAAGTAATTACGTTTTATTATCAGGAGGCTCAAGGACTGATACCGCGGATTTGTAAGACGCTGTTCGCTAGAATGGCCGCAGGTAAAGAGAGCGGAGCGTCATATAGAACTGAAGTATCTTTCCTGGAAATACACAATGAAAGGGTCAGGGACCTTTTACGACTGGACCAGTCACAGTCTCATTCTCTTCGAGTACGGGAACATCCTAAACGAGGGCCTTACGTCCAAGACCTGTCTAGCCACCTCGTGTACGATTATTCAGACATACAGGTAAAACGGACACGCGACTCCTCCATTTCCGGTCTCCCTCCCGCTACCGACGATCTCGCTAGCCGAGACTTTACACTGAGATAAAAAATGATTGCGACTCGTAGGAATGTATGGTGAGAGGAAATACGCACAGAACTACGGCGAGCACAAACATGAACGACGTGAGCAGTAGGAGTCATGCGATTTTTACGATCACGTTCGTGCAAGCTGGACTGTCTGAGGGCAACATGCCGTCGGAGACCGTTTCCAAGGTGCATCTCGTCGACTTGGCCGGAAGGTAGTCGGAACAAGTGTCTCGAGAGTAATCTCGTCGATGAGAAGTGTAGACAAAAATTTATTTCATTATTAAACTGTATTCGAAAGAAGAAATACTGATAACAGTATGCCCAATTATCTCATGATGTTCATTTATTTTAAAGAATTTAACTTTTTGCCTACGCTCGTCAAAAAACAGAGCATAGTTGCGCTACTCGACAATGACACAAGCTGACGTGTTTGCATATATTTGTTTAGCGAACGTGCAAACGCGACCGGTGCGACAGGCCAACGACTGAAAGAGGGTGCGCACATAAATAAGTCATTGGTGACTTTAGGCTCTGTGATATCGGCGCTCGCGGAAGTTAGTTCCACGGGCGATGCGTCTTCGTCCTCTAAGCGCAACGTCTTTATACCTTATCGGGACAGTGTGCTGACGTGGTTGCTAAAGGATTCGCTTGGTGGTAATTCTAAGACAATTATGATAGCTGCTATTAGTCCGGCCGATTGTAATTACGGCGAGACTCTGAGTACACTCAGGTACGCTAACCGGGCGAAGAACATCATTAACAAACCGACCATTAACGAAGATCCGAACGTGAAACTGATCAGGGAACTCAGGGAAGAAATACAAAAGTTAAAGTCCCTCATTGACAAAGATGTGGCAAGTATCCAAAGACGTACGATTTTTTTTTGTTTAATCAAAGAATCAATAAAGTAAAGATATTGTTTACCTTTCTACTCCAGAGCGTCGAAAGGCCGCCACAGGTATTGTTAGCGCAGATTCATGAGAAACAGGAACAGGAGAAAGTGTTGACGGAAGAATGGACGGAAAAGTGGCGAGAGACGCAGCAAATTCTGCAAGAACAGAAAGCGTTAGGCCTTCGTAAGAGTGGTGTCGGTGTGGTTTTGGATTCCGAGATGCCACACTTAGTAGGAATTGACGATGATTTGCTTAGCACTGGTGTTACGCTTTATCATCTGAAGGAGGGTAAAACATTAGTTGGAACGGAAGAAGCACCGGCCACCCAGGTAAATGACCTTCCAACGTTCTCTGTACAGCTGCTATCTTTTCTCGTTCTGGTCTTTCTTTATCTTTTTACATTCTTTAAATTTAATATGCTTAAAATTAGTGTAATGGTACTATTTAATGAACAGGATATTGTGTTAACTGGCGCGGATGTCGAGCCAGAGCACTGTGTGGTCGAGTTAGATAGCGGAGTGGCGACCCTTCATCCCCTTTCTCCCCACTGCTGGATCAACACTGCTCAAGTAGATAAGCCGACGCGGTTGTCGCAAGGCTGTATCATTCTTCTTGGCCGGAACAATATGTTTCGATATAACGATCCGGCTGAAGCTGCGAAACTGAGAAAGGAGGGTGGAACGGGTAACGGTAACTTACAGTCCACGGTCGTCAATCTTTCAAGACTGTCTCTCTTGAGTTGGAGTGTCTCGGATTTGCATGCCTCGTCCTCTAGCGATAACCTTTTAAATTCGAGCGAAGATCTTCGAGCGCTCGAAGAACTCGAACAGCAGAAGGCTGCTCTTATCAAGGAGAAGGAAGATTTCAAGGTTCGGACACAGTATTCTATTAATTACTTAAACTCGAAATAACTGAGCGGCTTCACAGTTATTACTAGAACAATTTGATGTTCTTAGAGATCAAAACGATTGATGATAAAAAGATCTGATTTTCCCAGAGGGAACAAGAGGAGAGGGAAGAAAGATGGGCCGCGAGAAGAGAGGCTCTGGAGGGAGCGCAACGCGAGTTGGAGCGCGAATGGGGTGCCCAGTGGAAAGAGTGGGCGGACGCGATCGCGGCCCTTGAATCTAGGCAGCGCGAGTTGCGAACACGACGTCACCTCTTGGAGCAAGAACGACGGGACGAAATGACGCAAGTAAGTGACTCGGACGCGCCGTCTCCGGATCTGAACGTAATCTCGATCAAGTATCAATTCTACCTCGTCCTTATTGCTCTCGGTGTCCTTATTTGCTTGTCTGGCAACATCATCATCTACTCGCACGTTTGCCCATTGAACATGTGACCCCCGGAACGATTAATGTTCATAGAAGACTATCGAGAGATCTCGTATCACATTCTCCGTCAAGCTGTGTTCACAAGTTATGTAGATATTTGAACGGCAAAGGTGCAAAGAGAAAAATGACTCGCGTCGATAGAGTTATGTCTTTTCACTTTAGTTTACGATAGATTTAAAGCTTGAAGGTGCTTCAAGGCAACGAACGACGTCGAATTATCAGGGTTTTCTCCTGAGTGTAATATAATGTAACTAATGTACTTAATTACATTGTTAACGGGACAATATTTGTCCGAATGTATAAATGAATTGTTTCCGACGTGTAAAGAAAAAGAAAGTTTCATTTCGTTTTTGCATTATATTCGTTCGTCTCTGTACAGGTACTATTTACGGGTCTCTGTTGAAAGGCGCACCTAATTGCAGACGATAGTCGGCTATAGAGAAAGTTATAACGCTTATTTTTTTAATAGCGATTTAGATAGATAAAAGCTTAATGACGATAACCTGCTTGAGAACGTTTCAAAGTGCCAGTGTTGACGAGATATTGCCGGACAAATATGGCATTCCGTGGAATGTTATATGTTAAGTACCTTGTAGACGATTGTTAAGGTAAACTAAAAACAAGAAACGTTTTACTATGTAAATATCTGGGCTTGTTTTGTAGGAATGACTCTATATATATATGGGTTTGTTATGCGAGAAAGAACTGTTGTTATTATATACATATATATAATATATATATATATATATACGAATACTTTGTTGATTAATAAATTTTTCTTACGAAAATTGGCGTTCGATCTTCCACGTTACATATGTTGCACGCACACTTCTATACACAATTTCTATTTCTCACTCGTACTCTGTTAAACATTATACTTACACGGTCGAGAGATTTAACGCTCCCGATTAACAAACCCAGTGTATCTTTGTTAACAATATTTTGTTCGGGTACGGGTCCACGCATGCACTTTGTCGAGTGCTGATGTGGAATTTGAAAGATCTAACTAACCGAATAATGTATTAAGGTAATGTATATCGTCGCGAATACTTCACCAGTTTCGTTAATTTTATCATTTTTCTTTCACATTCAGCCAAGTTTAATCGATTCCTGCATTAACGTAGTCGAGGAGTTGGACAATTAAATAAGACTTCAAATAAACATATTTTTAGAATAAATCAAACTGTTCGAATTTGATAATGTTCTAAAAAGGAGAATTTAGAAGTTAATTCCAGGTGTTTATTTGAACGAGATTTGCTCAACTCTATGTAGAACCCTTCGTACATTTATTAACACAGATGCATAAAGAAACGGCATGCTTTTATTTTTATTTATCTATCATTGCCTCGTAAACGATAATCAAGTATCAGGTACTCATACCGATTGATTGAAAAGAACGAAAAATAGGTAATGCGCCTGGTTCTTACTGTGTAAGATGTTCATTTAATCGGAATAAAAGAAAGAAGGAATGAAGCGCGTCTAAACTATATTTTTTTCAGTTATCTTTTTTGTTAATGCATCGATATCTGTGTGTGTGTGGTACTAGGTAGAAAATTTATGTAGGGAAACTGCCTCTCTGCGCACAACATTGCAGTCCAAGCATCGTCAGTTTCAAGAGTTCATGAGCAATCACGAACGCGCTCAAAGATTCCAACAATGGTGGGAGAAGGTAAGAATCACTTATTAGGGAAAGGAAAAATTTGACTAAACTTACGCGGCACGTAGTGCTGTAGTGTGTAGTTTGACGGCACGAACTACCAAGTGAAATTTTTTGAAAAGAAAAAAGAAGCATAGAAGAAAGTAATCGCACGCAACCATACAACCTTGCATCTTGCCTCTCTCTTTTTTCTTTTTTTTTGTTACTCAATCACTCCTTTGTTCTCCCATTCGTTTTCTTTCTTTTCTGTTTCGATCATGATTAATACATACTAATGTAGGAATACAGTTTAGTAGTTTTGCAGTTTAGAAAGAAAAGTGTACCGTTTCAGACCGACGAAGGGGCTGGGAGCGACGGCAGCTTGCCAGAATCTTGGTCGAGCTTGAACGATGATAAATGCGTTAACGCGGTGAGAGAGCTTGTTAATCATCATGTAAGTGAACCCGGAATTGTACCAAATCTCTGATTTAATTATAATCTTAATTTAACGCGTAAAGTAATTCTGGAAACTAGGGCGGACCGTAGTTATTCGTCGAAAATTGATTTTCATACGAATTTTCAACTAATGATTTACCTTGCAGAAAAAAGAATTAGCTGCGTTGGAAACCGAGTTACAAAACAAAGTGAAGTCTCTTAACGAGCACCAAAGCAAAGTGGATAAAATGGAGGAGGAGTTGATGGAGATCGCCAAGAAACAAAAGCATATGTTAAATCTAGAGGTAAGTATATATTCTGGAAGTTAGTAATTACATTACTTCCCTCGTTGTTAGTAAAACGTTTTTCCACTAGTTGGAAGGAGAAGGGAACACAGAAAAGAAGATACTACTGGCTAAACGTAGCCAGGAACAACTGCAGGAGATCTTGAAAAGGAAACAGAGCCTCTCATTAAACTTAAAACGCGCGTTACCCGCTTCTCCAGGCGATGGTTCTTGCGACGATGTATTTTCGAATGGAGATACTCAGTCATTCCAGGACGCATGCAATAGGAAGCTTCAAATAGCCTCTGCACTCAGCTTACTGCCACAAAATTTACCAAGCTCCATCGAGACCGCAGATACTTTTCACACAGCCGCAGCAGATTCACCTGAACCTCGTATGCTTTTCGAAGACGCGAGAACAATAGAGTCTACGCCAAACGACGAACGAAGGGAATCTGATGAGCGAGAAGATTCGCCAGACGTTCTTTCTGAACGCGATAGAGCCAAATTATGCGAAGCAAGGAATCAAAGTTCGTTGAATTCGAACAGGATGCCGTCAGTAGAAATGATAACTAAAGCGGAGAGATGTAACGGTAGTGCTAACGGAGAGAAAACGGAATCTAAGTCCACGACGAATTCCGTTACTGAGGAGGAGATCCTCGAGGATTCGTTGGAATCGCCGGTGCAACAGAATCCAGCGATGAAACGTTTGAACCAAAGAATCGCTCGTCAACGAATGATGGTAATGCGGTGCTTGGAATCAAGCACACCATCCAAAGAAGATCTGAACAAGCAGATAGCGGTTTTGCAAGATCTTCAGAAACAACAGATCGAATTAGAAGTATCGTTGTTGGAGGATGAAAAAAAGAATCTCAAACAACAGACCAAGTCACAGTGCGGTGACGAAGATAGGCTAGCAAACGGTGACAACGATGTAGAGATCGTAGGAACAAATACTTATGACGTGGAGTCTACAAACAACTCGGCCGCTCTACTGACCGTGACCACAATGCGATCTCCAATTCTCAGGAACAACAGGCCTAATGCCAATGACGAGGAACATCTGTCGGAGTCAGTTGCGCCTCGGGTATCATCGGGAAGAGGATATTCGACGGTGTACTTAACGGTAATCTTTCTTAATTATCCTTAAAGTAATAATTACGCAGAAATTCGTTGTTGCCTATTCGATAAAGACTTCTGCATACACAAAACAAAAGCAGAAGATACATTTACTATAAATATTTTTATGTCAGAGCCAAAATCGAGGTGATCGATTGAGTAGTCCGTATTCATTGACGATCACACGATCCTTGCCGTCTTTAATAGCGAATGAGGCCGACTATGACAGCGTGATTAACATGATTGTTAGTATACCCTCTTACGTGATACGTGGGGCCGGAACGTCCAGTCACTATGAATACGAGGTACGCGTTGTGGCGCAGGACGATAGCTGGACACTTTTGCGTAGATACAGAAGATTTCGAGAGCTGTATATTTCTATGCGACAAAAGTATGGTAGTAAGGTAAGCCGGAATTTTGCCCAAAGACTGTATAATATTATTATGACTCCCAGAAAAAATATTAAAATCCCCTTCAATGGTTTCATGTGTCTTGTATAGGTATCAGCGATCCGTTTCCCACCCCGTCAAGTGTTCGCAAGGTACGAAGTCGTTGCACGGCAACGCAGAAAACGATTAGAGGAATACCTGCGACGGTTGATTCAGGTCTGCTCAGAATTACCGCACTGCGAATCTCTTTACAAGTACAAGGGCAACTTAAGCAACATAGATAAGCAATCTTTGCTGGAATTTAGTTCGTTCTTCAGGCGTGGAACGTTTGAAAGCAGTAAATATGGGACTAGCTAAGAGACAGGTATGACGAGATAACGCACACGCGATCCCTCCCTTCCCTGAGTGTAGAAGAATGAACGAGAAATTCGAGCGGACGTATGTAGGAGATTTATAAGTCGTTACGTATTTTTTATAAAGAATAGATCGAAGAAAAGCCGGAGCGGGAAAAATGTCAGCAAAATGTAGTTATTACTTATCAACGTGCTCTGAACCATATGCACGCAATTCAACGATTATATTTACTAAAATATGTTTCCAAAAATTTTTATGGTTTATAAGACTGATCTATATCGCGTATTTAATGTTAGTTTTGTTCCTAATGTTAGTAGAAAGAATGCCGTTATCGCGAAATTTATATTAGGTCACGCTAAAATGGTCCATTGATTCTAGAATTATTTTTCGTTGCATTTAGCTATTTCGAAAAACTGCACATATCAAGATTCAACGCTTTTTCATACTCGAAGATAAGCTGTATTGCATTAGTTGGACGGATACAGAATTCATATTAGCAGTACATACAATTCAATCTAGAATATTGGAAATAAAACTGTAATTATGTTGTATGTATTACTTTGTAAAAAAATTGCAAGAACTTTTAGTGCGACCTGATATTTAAAGAGACTTAACATGGCTCGAAAATGTCTTCGATGTTAGATTTCTGCTGACAATTGTATATCGCAAGCGGTCGATGAAATTCTATTGAACTACTATTTAAGAATTGCGAATATTTTCCTAACGCATTTCTCCCGTTAGAATTTTACGATTTTCCAAGTGTACCTTTCTCGCTTCTAGATTCTCGAAGGAATTGTTGATTTAATCTCGCTAGTGAGTACGTAGCTAGACCAGTATTGTTAACAAGATATGCACGAACATATAATAAGGATAATTTGTTGTCCGCACAACCACGATTGACCATAATATGTCGGGCGTTTATGCTCGTGATAATAATTAGATTTCATAAAATGATCGCGTTTATTTTTTCGTCGAATGTGCGTCTTTTACACAAGTCGTGAATTGAGAATGGATTGCATAAGAAAGAACAAAAAAAATAATAACATGTAACTTCTTCCTCGTATGTAGTACTATAAACTTATTGAATTATCATAATTTTACGAAGTGCAAATAATATATCATATCGCTGTTGAAGTTCTTCCGGTTCCGGGGATTTATTTATAATATATATAATATATTGTATATAATGCGTTCCGCGGCAAAGTTTGTAAAGAAATAGAGAGGCGAGAGAAAGGAACAGCGATGTTAAAGTTGTCTTGGAATCGTTACATGCTTACTGCAATAAGCGAATTGTTAGTGAAGAAAAAACGCTAATTGATTATTCTCGGCAAAATGTTTATATCCGCTATTAAAGTGCTTCTCTATAAAGGAAAAAAGAGGAAACCCGCAATTTGACGCGAAATTATCTTTTCAATGCCATGTACAGTATAAACGCTTCTCTAATCACAAGAATTTTATACTGTAACAACAAAGGAAGGAAAATGTCTTTCTATTACCACGGCCAAATCATTTTGCCTTGAATTCTGTGAGTGACGAAAATGTCCATTATTAGTGAATCTGCTATTCGAAAATCTTCGTTATTTAATATCGAATTAGCAGTAATAAAACTTATAGCAATACGCGTTGTTATCGAAGCGAATGTCTAAAGTTTTACGATTAATGTGGCGAATGATATTTAATTCCATGGCTGTGTATAAACGGACTTTAAACCCCGAAGGAATAATTGTGGTCGACTAGTGGTACTAGTAGTCGGTAGCCGCGAGGTCTGTACATTTAGCGAATTATTTAAAACAAAACATTATACCTCATGTTTCATACGGTTCCCGAATGAAAAATGAAAGAAAAAATAAATATCATCAACCGCTTTTTTATACTTGATCTACGCGATCTATGTTCTATAAGTGTAAAGACATAATAAATTGTCATAGCTCAAACGATTTTCAGTGTTTTTAATCACGATTTGTACACTAGAAGAAAAAACCAAAAATCGTCAAGGGTATTTAAGCGTTGCATATCGTACATACTGTGCAACGAGTATCACATAAATATAATCGTTATTTATTATATCTGTTATTTATCTTACAAATGTTAATTCATATCTTGAGCATTAGTTTGTGGGACACTATATCAACCAGTGTAAATGTTCATCGGCTTAAATTCAATCGGATGCTAATTGATTAAAAAATACTGGATCATCCAATTCACATAATGCACGGTGATTTGTACCATGTCGTAGGATCATCGATATAATTTATGTTGGACAACGAATTATTAAACGGAATATGAAAGCTAAATGATCGGTACACGAATAGGCATCAACTTTTCGTAATAAATTATTGAATTGTCATGGTTATTATACCTACGGTTAAATGAACACCTGCTCGCTCGCTAATTTGTCAGTAAACGGAGCGACGATTACCCTCGTGGCAAAATAAAATGTTAAACCAAAACCAATAGAGATCGGTAATGCGGGCAATGCTTTCCTGAATATCGCCAGCAGCAGTAATGTCAAACAGAGCCCCTGGAAGTACGAAGAATGACTTGCAACAAATCTACGTATTTCGATAACGCAAAATACTTACAATGAGAATGGCAACGAAGCAAGCCAAAGTAGTGTTCCAATCGCCATAGCTGGAAGCCTTTCCAACTAAAACGCTGTAGAATATAAAATCACCGAGCCCTAATTTCACTCCTCGATCCTCTTCATTCTGGTTTGGTGGCCAACGTGGTTCACGTGCAACTTCATTATCCTGTTGCCTCGAGCTTTCTGTCAATGACGATGCGTTCTCGCTTACTTCCTGAGCCCGTCTCGCTCCTCGATCGCCTAATCGTATATTATGTCAGTTAGAATAACAACTAAATGCGCGATGGGCTAAATTTGTAATACCGTGTGTTTCCACCCATTCGGGACTGAACCCGCCTTCTGTCTCCTCAGAAGCAGTATTAGCTCGATTATCCGTTTGGCCACGCATAGGGTATGCCGTGGTGTCACCAGTAGTAGAATCGCTGGTAGTCATCGTTGCTGTTTGGATGTAACCAGCATAAGTCATCGAGGTTGTGTACATGACTGTAGAAGAATAGATCAACGCCGGGAAAATAGATTCGTTTCGCTCTTGAGCGGTTTCCACAAGAATTCTTAGAGGTCCCTTCGGCATCAATACAGCGATCAAATCTGAACAAGGAAATTATCGTATTTCTGTCGCATTAATATATTTTTTAGTAACAAGTTTACCTTACCCCAGATACTGATGACACCCAGCACAACCCATGCTGTCCACTCTGGCAGGTATTTGATAAAAACGAGAGCCATCAAAGCGGAGATAAAAATAAGATATGCTTGTTGCAATGGCAAGGGTCCATACCAGTGTATACAAACCATCCCAACTACTCCAAAATTCCATAGAATTATTCCTAAAGTAAACATATCCATTGGAATGTTGTATGCTTTTAATATTTGCCTACAAAACACATGTTGATTTAGATCCTATTTAGTTAAAAATAATCGTGAGAAGTAACGATACTCACTCGCAGTATAACATAGAGAACATAGACAACAACAATAAGGAACTTATTATCAACCATCCATGGATTACTTTGTAAAATTTGTATTTATACAATAAAATAAGTATCACAGTCATACATACAATGACACTCATTAAGATCAAAGAATTGGCGACTGCTTGCCAAGCTTTGGTACTCGTGTCATTACTGTCTTCATGAAATGGAGTGTATAGTCTGAAATGAAGTAATATCGTTTGTTTAACAAACAGATTAACGAAGATGTAGTAAAATCATCTTCAGGTTACTCACAGATACATTCCTTTGGTTGTATAGAAATTTATAGAACTAATTGTAGCCACTACGACTAACATACAGAGAGATACGGGCACAAACAAGTTTACAACATGTGCTGCACCATATTTCAATTGTTCTTCTTCTTCTCTTCTATAATTTCTACGTCTTTCTTGGCTTCCATCGTCTGGTATGCCTCTTCTGCCTGAACTGGTACTGTTAGATATATCTGGTGACTGAATATGAACTTCAAGAACACCATTTTCCTGTAAGTTATGAAATACAAGATTTCTGTTACATAAAAAGTTTAGAATCAATATTTCTATTAATTCTATATTGAAATTCCTGCTCTGCAAAGCTTTGATTAAAAACTTGGATAATCTACTGTCACTCTGTTTGATAACTCTTGTGTCCCTTTGGACACAGTGATTCCAAATGTTTGAACTAACAAACAGGGACGTTTTAAATGATGTTGAATGAAACTGAGGCAATTACCTCCTCGTTACTAATCCGTGAACGCCTCTTTCGACCAGTGACCAAGCCCAGGTCGTCCGTGCGAGATTCCGCGACGTGACCGTCCATCAGGCTTGTGTATTCGTCCGCGGAATCGTATGTATCACTCTCAGACATTCATCAACTCTTATGCTTGAGAACGAATTGATATAAATTTGCTCTTGACAGCCCGACGCACTCTCTTCGTACTTCCGCGCTGTTTACTCTCGTCACACACAGCACAATAGCGTTTGATCAGATACGAGAGGCGTAGGATATGAAAATACTTTATTCGTCAAGAATCACTCGTCGGACTTTGATATTGAAAATCACGACACAATAACTCTTTGATCAATAAGAACGTGCTTTTGATTACACTAATTAACTCAGCCTACTTCTACACTCTACACTTGCATCAATAGCCATTTTGCAAGAATGATTCACGACGATCTTTCACGCCACTTATCAGCGGGAACGAGAACTAGAAAAAGCGTAATTTCGAATTTAAAATATGTTTGAAACCATCTGAAAATGAAATTGATTCATTATAATTTTATTGTGCAATAAGTTGTACATTCCATCGCAGAAATGCGTACAATCGGAGAAATTCTTGGGTAACGAATTCTCTGTTATGGGAAATCGTGTGTTAAGATCAATTCCAAATACCGTATCTACGAAAGAATTACCTATTTTAACATGTCTCAATACGAATGCGAATACGTAATTTGATCATTCCTCTACTTCCGATTATTATCCGCCCTATTTGTCGCTACAAATCCTATAAACGTTGTTACGGAGTTCGAATTTCGCAATAGATTGTACAATGTTACCTTCATCAAAAATTTCGAAATTTCTAATAGTTTAACTTTAGGGACCGCAAAAAATTGGCGCTACAAAAATCCTAATCGCCATAAACGTGAACAATGTTCCCATTAGACTAAACATTTGAGAATTTAATTACGCTGTCATTTTAATTTAAGTGAACAAGAAAGTAGCTGAGTTTTCTATGCGATTCTATTACCTTTTTTGGCAAAACTTTATTAAGTCAGAGGGCAAAGATTATTCTTTTTCGATCGTATAAAATAATCAATAGAAGAACATATACAGACATATATTAACTCGATTTCACATCGATATAGAAATGACGAATCACAATCTCGTATTCTTTTGTACGTTTTCAATTTTAGATTCTGGAAAAAGAAACTAACACTCTTGTTACGAGTAAAGAGACACGATGGAATTTATATAGATTATCTTGAGTGAACAATTATTACTCTTAAATATTTCTTTTAGTAATTCTTATACACATAGAGACAATCCGATGATATGTAAAAAAAAAGTGGTGAAACAGGTGAATACGAAATATGAAGCAATATTTTTTATATTGATTCTAATTATAGTTTCGATGATCACTAACATAAGGGGTTCCGCAATCTGCATTTTTATGGAAACGATAGTTCGATGATTCCCTTCGCTATTTCTTTTCACAACTTGTTAAATACAATCCTGATATTGTTACAAGCGTAATTATCCAGTAAGAAAAATAGTTCAGTGCTAATGATGTTAACAGCGTTTTTTATATTTATGACATAAATAATAGCGAGCGATCATTACAATGATACTAATAAAGTGCGTTAATTAAGTACAATGTTTAAATACGTTCTCGCAAAAGCAATCTTACGCAAAACCGTAATAAGTTCTTTCGTTTCTTCTCTTCTTTATATGTAATATGTATATACGCATACGTATATGTATAGACCAGTAATTTTTGTTCTTTTTTCCATTCAATAACACGGCGATACAATAATTGTTTCGCGAAGAATAATTACCACTCAATATCATTCGCGTGGTTAACGATTTATGTACAACACATATACACACGGCTCTCCTTCCTCACATCTACTTCGTTATAAATTAGTGAAAAAATAATGCTGCTTTGGCCATGGTCTGCATATCGGTAATTATTATTCACCTATAACTTCGTTGCTAAACGTCTACACGAATTCGAATCGAATGCGGTTCCCTCTGATAATTCCTCAAAATGGTCAAAAAACGCGAAATGTATATTTATTACAATACCGAATACCGTATTCAATATTCACGACGATATAATTATAACATCATTCCTAAAATTCCGTTTATGTCTCGACAGCGACGAACAATATTAATACTTTGATTATTATCACTCCGTTCAAAAATTCCTTTCCGAAGCAAACAAACTTTGACTTTCAATACTCTTTTATCGATTTCGCTTCTGTTTTCCTTTCATTTTTACCATTGCTATTCAGGAATATGTTTTGACACAGTATTTAAAATATCTCTATTTTACGTATCGTAAAGCACCAAGTACCTGTAACTTTGGTATGACAAACGAAAACTGTTCCCTAATTAATTTCTCGTATACACTAATGTAAAAACAATTCTGGCGTATATACTAACATTTGAAAAAGAGTTCTGTTTGTCAAATTCGATTATACAAAAAAAGGAAAATGGAATGCTTTGATTGTATCCGAAAGTTTTTTCAGCCAGGAGTAGAATATAGAAAACTTGTTCCTATGGAATGTAACATGTAAAAAAAGAAACTGCGTTGAATTATTATCACTCGAGAATTCAAATGTATCGAACGGAAATCAGACCGGTAAACCATAAACTTATTACAGTATCTAACACGTTGATTTGCAAAATATTTGTTGTTAAAAAATAACATTTGATTCTTATTCAACACTCATATGCAGATGAGTTCCGCGATTATATATCCGCGATATATTCCGGTAAACATGTTTCTTTCTTTCTTTATCACCTACATTACAAGAAATAAAAGTTATCTTCTTTTTTATGAAGGCATGTATGTATGTATATATATATTATATAACATCGAGGAGCTCGTTATCTTCGATTATAAATTAAGATAGAAGCTTTTATAAGTCGATATTAATTATTTAAGCTTACCTATTCAAGTACACAGGGTAAACTGATCTTAATAAAGTACTGTACAATGAAAATAGCTGTCATGTGACACTAATTCGGTGTATATAACAAATATCTAGTTAGCTATGATGTTATCTCTGACCAGTTAAATCTTCTCGGTATTATTTACGATCCAATAAATTAATATATTCACGTTGCAACAAATAAACAACGATCTGTACATATTTAATATAAAAATTAAACCTAAGGACGGAGAACAGAAAACGCTAAGACTAATCAGATGTTTCGACGCCCACCGTCAAGAATACTTGTCTTTTCTCTTTTTTTAGAGATAGTACGTTACTCAAAGCTACCCGCTACGACTCTCACCTGGTATCGCCTTCAATTTTAAGAAACAGTGGGCTGTCTGCTCTGTATGTTATTGTAACACATTGTATCTTAAAGAATCCTCTTAAATTACGATGTCTAGGATATGCCCAAACAACCTCTTGTGCAAAAAATGTTCTTTTCGTTTATGATGCTGGTACAAAACACCTTATTTATATCTCGGACTGTCGGGAGGCGTTGGTTGAGTGTTCGCCCTCTGCTTCGGACCAGTTTTGAACGACATCTTCTTCACGGGCCTAGGAGATATTCCGTGGAGTGCTGTGCTGTCCGGCGTGTCATTGCTAAACCATACCCTGCTTCCGTCGGAAACTGGAAACAAAGTCGGCAAAAGTTGCTCCACGATTAGGATTACACGTGATTTCAATCAGAAGCCATTTGAGGCAATAAGTACACAATAAACGCAGTTTAGTATCACATATACAGATACGAAGTATTGAAAATCATAGTGCAGAACGTGTCATTCAATGTCTCATGATTTTTTGATTTTATATTACTATGATCTTTAGTCCTTCATATATTAACAGTCAAAATGAACGTGCACTTTTAAAAAAGACTAGTAAAAAGTGATCTATACTACTTATACTTATGAAATAGAAAATCTTGATTTTTATCATTTTATTCCTAAAGGGAACAGAATCTTCTAAGGTGCAATAAGTAAGCTAATTGTAAGAAATGAAAGGTGTCGGATTGTTCGTGTTATTTTTTCCATGAAACGAATTGATGTGAAATATTTTTATTTTTTATTTTTTAAGTTGCAATGANAGATAGAAGCTTTTATAAGTCGATATTAATTATTTAAGCTTACCTATTCAAGTACACAGGGTAAACTGATCTTAATAAAGTACTGTACAATGAAAATAGCTGTCATGTGACACTAATTCGGTGTATATAACAAATATCTAGTTAGCTATGATGTTATCTCTGACCAGTTAAATCTTCTCGGTATTATTTACGATCCAATAAATTAATATATTCACGTTGCAACAAATAAACAACGATCTGTACATATTTAATATAAAAATTAAACCTAAGGACGGAGAACAGAAAACGCTAAGACTAATCAGATGTTTCGACGCCCACCGTCAAGAATACTTGTCTTTTCTCTTTTTTTAGAGATAGTACGTTACTCAAAGCTACCCGCTACGACTCTCACCTGGTATCGCCTTCAATTTTAAGAAACAGTGGGCTGTCTGCTCTGTATGTTATTGTAACACATTGTATCTTAAAGAATCCTCTTAAATTACGATGTCTAGGATATGCCCAAACAACCTCTTGTGCAAAAAATGTTCTTTTCGTTTATGATGCTGGTACAAAACACCTTATTTATATCTCGGACTGTCGGGAGGCGTTGGTTGAGTGTTCGCCCTCTGCTTCGGACCAGTTTTGAACGACATCTTCTTCACGGGCCTAGGAGATATTCCGTGGAGTGCTGTGCTGTCCGGCGTGTCATTGCTAAACCATACCCTGCTTCCGTCGGAAACTGGAAACAAAGTCGGCAAAAGTTGCTCCACGATTAGGATTACACGTGATTTCAATCAGAAGCCATTTGAGGCAATAAGTACACAATAAACGCAGTTTAGTATCACATATACAGATACGAAGTATTGAAAATCATAGTGCAGAACGTGTCATTCAATGTCTCATGATTTTTTGATTTTATATTACTATGATCTTTAGTCCTTCATATATTAACAGTCAAAATGAACG
>NW_017180684.1:581083-602817 GCF_001652005.2 Ceratina calcarata
CGTCAATACTTAATTGGATATTTCCTTCTATACTTTTTAGCACGTAGCTATTTGTTATTAGCATTATTTTTCCGACGTCTGATTTCTTTTTAATTATAGGAAATGCGTTTTTCGAAGGTACATAAACTTTTGGGATTGACTGTATAGCCAATACATCCTTAAAGATGAGAGGAAAATGTGTATATCTTTTAATTACGAGAATATGTATAGTACTGCGCACTATTTCAAGCTACGAAGCAACATTAACACACGTAGTGTGACATAAATGTAAAGAATATGTCTTGATCTAAGTCTAATATGCATGTAGGAAGAAAATTTTACCTCTGAAGAGATTGTGTAAGACTGTTAAACAAAAATAGAATTAAGAGATATGTGAATATTAAATAAAGATTAGCTATATACATATATCCCACAACCTTGTTTCTATTTCTGATAAAATATATCCGCCCACGTTCGTCTTCATTAAATACATATTTAACAAGAATTCGTAACGTTACTCTGGATAGAAAGTGTGTAAAGTTACCGCGTAATTTTTATACAATTAAGTGGGTTTGAATACACCGGATGAAACATAAAAGTGGTGCACAAGTTTGCATAATTACTAAAACATATTGTAACGCACAAAACAAACTACCAGGTAATCTAATAAGAAAACAGACAAAAAACAGGATACACATTTTGTAGAGATGAGAGCACGCTGGAGAGAAACACAGCAAAGAAACAAAAAAAAAACAAATAAATTATAGTACTACCTTTTTAGGTGGTGTTACAAGGTGGATGGGGATTAGTGGACTGAATTAGTCACCTCTATTCGCGCGGTTATCACTGCTTGCTGCTGAAGAACTTCGCAGACCCGATCGACCCTGATGCGAATCTATAAGCGCTGCTGCGAGGTTTGACGATGCTGTGGATTGCACGCTTGTTGTAGATCCTGATAGTGTGATATTGACAATAATAATAATAATGACTGATCTAAATCATGCGAAGAACTATCCGAAAATGAAAATTCAACATTCTATGTGAGAGAAACTAAAATAATCGCTATCGAGGTGAATATTGAGTCTGATGGTAAATAAACACGATTTGCATTTCACTGTGCGGCTAATTTCCACATTCGAAAATGCCTACAGACTTGATGAACTCTTTCTTTCCGTCTATAAATGGTAGTCATTTTGTTTCTTTGTTAATATATTCGTAACTAACCAGATACTGAAGACGCTCCACTGAATGGGCTCGGCGGCTGGACTGGAGAGTATACATTTGCTGTGAATTCTTCGAACGTAGTTGCTTCTTTATGATTTCTCATTACAGTATCGATAGACCTCGCTCTCTCTTCATAACTATAATATTTTATATTAAAAACGAATACGACATAATCAAGACTGAACAGATTGAAGAATCCTATACTTACTAATGTTGATATAACGTAAGTGTAGACCGTTTCGCCCGACTCGCTGCCAAAGCCGTAGTTCTCACCAACCCAGGTAGAACTTTATCTTCCACGATGCACTCGTCAAATAGAGGCCCGAAGAATGGGATTTCTGGCTTCCGAGAAATCTGGATCCTGTATAATTTATTATGCAATGGATAGATCACTATCAAGACATCACAAAATTCTGTTGGTATAATATCACGACGGTAATCCCTCCAATGCTCAGACCAGACTATATGAACCTCATCGTTACCAAGATGTCGAGTCTGGAATAATTAAATTTTAGATATACCTGATTGTATACGTATGATTAATAATTACCTTCTGCAATAAACTTTCGGGACTGTCGGAAGGCATTCTGGTAGCTACGTGAAATAGAATTTCAGTAAAAGATGTTGCGAAGTATGGTGCCGTGACGCCGGATGCCTTCCCCGGGACGAGACCTCCGAGGAAGCCTGTATGTGATTCAAGCTCGACTTCCCAAGCTAATCTCGCGACGAAGCTCTCGTATTCTTTGCTAGCGGTAACGTTGCTTAATATAGAATTCTTGTCTTCCTGTCCTTGGCTGACGTATATCACCGCTATTTTATGCGTCTCCCTAGATCGTTGGCTATCGAGGTTTCGTAATTCTCGTAAAAGCTTCTCGTTTTTCGATAATAAATGCAATTTTCTACGTTGTTCCCAACCAGATAAGCCCAAGTGCGAAAACAAAAGGCGGCAGTGATGAAATGGCGCGGGGGGTGCGCGACACGACGGTGGACTTATTGCTGAAGCGCACATGCTGAAACATATACGACCATGTGAATATAAGTTACGTAAATAAATATTTTATTTTTTTATTGTACCTAATGTGCTGATTCCAATTGTTGATATGCTCTTGTTCCGCGTTCCTCTGATTGAGAATTGTTGCGATGGTTTCACTTTCAAGGCATAGACCCTGTGGCGGATTAGCGGGCTCGTTAAGTGCTATTTCTGGATTCGTTAATACTTCAGGACTCGTGTATCCTATATATTGTAAGAGCTAAAAACACAATTATATTGATAACATTTGATGAACAAAATGATTGCCACGTCGAAAACGAATGGAAATATACATCATCTAAGTTATCCATGTCGCTCGCAGCATTTGCAAACGTAGGCAATATATGAGGCTCGCGATGTCTTATCGTATGTCGAGGTGTGCACGTCTGCGATGTCGTAACGCTGCTCAGATCTTCTCCATGCGTTTTTGATTTCCATTCAACTGCGAAGATGAATGAATTTTGTAATTGAAGCTATTTAATACGATAGATAAGTGATAATCATTTTCCTTACCATGTTTCGTAAATACGACCGGTGTATCGTCTTCGACAAATGGTTGACTATATAAAATAGAACTGTCCCAAGACGCTTTCCCAGCTAAATCTCGTAACAATACTCTAACTAATGACGGTGCTGTCGTCAATCCAGCGGTGACACCTCCGCCAGGGGCATCAAGCGCTGCCAATTCAACCAGCGACATTATTATAGAGTTTGATAACATTAAAAGCTGTATGTTCGGCGCGTGAAAAATGGCAGAGGACAGCTCATCGCCGTCGATTCCTGGCACATCGTCCAGTTCAACGACTAACGAAGACAATCGCGCAGCTCCGATGCCCATTGGAAAATGTCCCAAATGATTTATTAAATGCATCATTACCTAAGCAAGATATTTTAATAGAAACTAATATAACTTCACGAGAATGAAATATCTAAGATATCCTACCATTTTTGCTGCCAACTGAACGGACTGGACATTGCCTCGACGAGGCGATTTAGCACAGGCGTCGTCGGCTAAGTTGTCCAAAGTAATATCAGGATCGAAATCGTCATCCTCATCTTCATGAGTTTTAGCCGATTGCGAACCATCTTTTCCGATTTTATCTTGCACAACGTTATCCAGAACCTATATTCGCAAAATTTTAGAGGTGCATTTAATTCACGTAACATTTCGAATTTTATTACTAACTGTGAACATAGTCATCAGAAGAGGTTTTCCTTGAAACACGCGTAGTAAGACCGACGGACCAAGATGCATAGCCCATTCGCCCAAGCAGAACAACATTGATATCGTCAAAGGACCGCGCCTCTCCCGAGTGCTCATATAGCCAAGTGTTTCTGACAGAATCTGTAAGATATTATTAATATATCTATTCTAATCGGAAAGTGAATTCCGCTACGATTTTGAGAGGAACTTACTTGAATTATTTTACATGGCACGTTTGGATACAATTCCAATAGAGTATCGGCTTTATCACACAACAAGAGAAGAGAGTCGCATGCCACTTGGGCAACAGTGGCATGACTAGCCTGTAAAATAATAATTACAAATTCTTATCTACATAAACTCATATGTCATCTATTCCAGTATTTTTTATTTATATTAGTATTGCATAATACACTAGAAACTTTCATTTGAGTCATTATTAGGTAAACTATTATTGGACGCTTTATACACAGGATCGTACAAGAATCCATGCAAGATGGTTGACATCCTTAAACAGACATGAAGACACGGAGTCGACAGGTAAGTACTGTAACAACATATATTGAGCAGTCGACACAAGTTAGTTGATCGTGGAAGAACTACCTGATCCATGAGAGGAAAACAGAAACCAGCCCTGCGACGCTCTGTCCCGTGAAGCCGCTGCCAATCAGACTCGATAGAAGAGACGAATCTCGCTACTATGTACTATTACTATAACTACATACAATAACCACTATTCGACTAGAAAAACTATAACTAAAGTATAATTAAACAGTCATATGACATGCGAATCACCTTACCAGAAAGAACTAATCAACTATTTTTATCCAAAACCATTATTAATCGATTTAAACAAAAACTTGGGACTTACTCGAAGCGCTAGCAGGAGAACCGTGACCGCTTCCGGGATTTTGGAATGTTGATTTTTGTAACATAACTCTTTGTATACGAACATAGCAATACTCGAGAGAGCCACGCATCTCGCAATACCAGTTGGTTCTCGCCTACAACTTCTTAAGAGGATCGTGATTATATGTTCCTAGAATAAAATGATCGGTATCAAAATAGCTTATATTTGAAACAAGTTACTATGTAATTGCAATCTGATACTTTTGCATCTGGGCATGTCATAGTCACGATATCCGATCCGGTGGGTTGCAGCACGGGTAATTTAGTAGTAGTGGCAGGTAACGACAACAACGATCCAATTATCGAAACAGCTTCTGTCCTTGGCGCCTATAACATTACTCGTGATTTTCTGTTTCCCATAACAACGCGATATTTTATAGTGAAATTCATGTAATACCTCGATGTCATGACCGCTCAATATTACATTAGCAGCGTGAATGTAATCCAAAATCAAAAGGCTGCTTCCAGGTAGATTCAAACTGAATAATCGAGGGCCGGTATATTTAACCAGCACGTGTAAAACTTTGTTATCGTTACTAACGATGCCGTTATGAACTGCTCGATAAAAGAGTGTCAAGTGCTGTTTCGGTAGATTGATATCCTGAGGTTGAACAGTTAACAGACAGATCAAACGGTACGCTGCCAATTTGCCAACTTCGTATTGACTGGGCAGTTGTATCGCCTAAAAATAGTTATACAATACTCTGATGAAACGCTGAATTTAAATTAACATCAAAGCACTATAAAGAGTAGCAATATCAACCTTGAAACACCACGGAGCGATTACTGTCAGCGGAGGTATAAGTTCTGGAGCTGGAGGTGTCGCTTGATTATCTCCAGATACACCCTGATTTAGACGAATCTAAATAATATGCACAATAGTATAGAATTTATAGGTGCCTCGCCTAGAGCATAATGAATGAAGTATCATACTTTTATAAGTGTTTGCGTAAGTTGAACGAGGTAATCCATTACTTGACCGTGAAGGGTAGGATCTTGTATATTATTTACATCCCCTAAAGCTGATAACATGCGCCGCCATAATACTACCGCTACGTCGGGTAACCATCCACGAACACCTCCGCCTGCCATAACTGATCTTCTCTCTGATGCATCGTTAGTGTCTGAAAATTGAATAATATATGATGAGCATAAACGAGATTGAGAAGAAATGAAATTTGCGGCAAAGATTTTCATCAATTGAGATGAACTAAAAATTTATTAGGGAGCCGAATGCAAACGCATTGCAAACATATGAGAAATATACAATGTCGTTTAGCTATATCAAACTTGGCACTATAAATAAAAAGAATTTTTCATATAAGTTTTTCCCGTTAATTTACATAAATGAAAGCGAAGCGTAATGGGCGCGAAACAATATATTATTATTTAATGAATATAATATTTCACTGTTAGTTTCTTTATCCGTGAATCCTTATGCGTAAAATAGAAGAAAAACAAACAAAGAATAGTTGAAAAAAATGTTCACACGTTGTTATGCAGTTAAAAATGTCATTCTTACACAAATAACTAATCAGGCACTAATTATTTGTATTGTATCTCTTATAGATCTCTAAGATTTACGAATGCCTGATGAGTTACCAATGAGAGTATATTTGGCAGATGCTGGACAGCGTCAAACGATAATACTTACCGATACTACTGCCGTCAATATTCTCAATTTGTATCGGGCTGTCTTTGTTGCTGTCGACCCCGCTGCTCGGTGTAGGAGAAGGGCAACGCGGTGATGGTGGCTCGCTATCGACTATAACAATACTATCCAAAGACTTAGCCCGCCTGTTCGGTAACATTTTTCGACCAGCTGACGACGACGTTGCAGAACTGTTTGACAGCAGCCGGGCCATGTCTTGCTCTATCGATAGGGGTAGTACTGCGCGTTTGGAAATTTGTTTACACTTAATTAACACAAATAAGCCACACCACTAAGAGGAAGAGAATGTTTAATGGCGAGAACGAACTCGAGCAGATGCTTTGTCGTCTACAATTGGGAGAAAGCGGAGAGACGCGCAAAGAGGATTGTTGCGAACGAGGAGCAGTAATAAAGGGACAAAAAGATATATATGAAACGAGACAAGTGTCTGACCGACTCGCCAGACTAGTTATTTTTAAACTAGTGTCAGCTTCAAAGCGAAAAGTCAGAGACAAAGTTATAAATAAATTGCACGCGCTATCAGCAACACAGATGGCACTAGTAAATTATATAGATCGTTAAACTGTAATGTTGATAGATAGATCATTGTTGAATTCGATGTCCGATATGTCACTTACCGGGAATACCGCTGTGCACGGTATGTACGCGACTTCTATGAAGCTTCGTACGCGCCTTCGCACTATAGATCGTATTGTCGCTCGCACTACGAGGAAGAGGTCGTACTTTTCTCAAATCTCGTATCGGATGATCTATGAATAATAATTGTTTGATTTTTTCACATCCAAGTTTCAGGGTTCCAATAGAAGTTCTTACCGATAACATTCTTTTCGGACACAGTGTTATTATCTTGGTCGACGCTCCCTTTGCGCGGTGGTTGAACACTTCCCGTAGAGGCGGCACGACTCCCAACACCACGTCGTCTCTTAGTTTTCTGCTCGCTCAATCTGTCCAATGGAAGATCGTTCAGATCCAAATTATAGACGTGTCTAGCAAGTACCCTCGTTAAAGTATCCAATGTTTTCTGTTAAATAATAATAGAGTATAAGACAGTACAACTCGTTAATCGTAATATAATCAAGACTCACCGCCCATTCACGAATCAATTCTTCCCATTGCGTTAAAGACGTTAATACTTCCAGAAACTGATCCCACAATTGCGTAGAAATAATAACGTTTAAATTAGCTTTAATCCATGTAACAATCAACGTTTGGAATATAGCAGGGGCGAGTTTACCACCGATGCTCTCTTGAACTTTCCGTCGAGACGATTTCTCATTCAAAACAAGCGATGTTATTTGCAGTAACACCCTAATGAATTTTTAATAAATGATTAATAAATCGCGTAATCTGAAAATAAACTAATCATTCCAAATGTACTTACCTGAGCAGCTGTTCCCAAGTAGCTGGTTCTAATCTAGAATTCATTACTACGTATCGATACACGTTTAATACTCTCTTGCAACTATCGGTCTGTTCTTCGAGTAACGTTAAGGATGCGCTCGGTCCAGAGTTTTCCAGAAAAAATACGTTAGAGGCTTGTGTAATGAATATCTGCAAAACATTTTGCAGTCCGGCCCTTATAAACAAATTCTCTCTATGTATAGCACCGAGGTAAGAATCGTTCCTTAATCTCGTCTGACGATAACTTTCGGATGGACTTTTATCGATATCGTTTCCGTCTCTTTTCGCATTCTCCTCTAAGTCCCTCTCCTTGTGACCATCTAACGGCTCCAACATGAACGGTGGAAGTTCCTAGTGTGAAAAGTAACGATATACAACTGTAAGTAATGACATGATCTATAAATGAAAAGCTTACATTCATCTGAATCCAATCTTTGTAAACGGCTATAGCCTTCCTTATAGCACCGGCATGGTTGAAGTCCAGCAAAAATGCTTGTCTGTACAATTCGTGTACGAAGTTCACGTTATCCCTGTTACTATAAAGAACATCTCTGACGAGAGTAACCGCTGTGACCGTACTATCTTCTTGATTCTGATTTTCTGGCTGAGACATGGACGAGTCGGGTGATAACAAAGACGAGTCAGCAGAGCTTTGAGTAACTGAAACTCGACGAAGTTCTGGTTCTGTGTGTTCCTCATTCGGAGTTGTGCTAAAGAGAAAATTGTCTCGTCATAAATTGTAAAACTATTGTTTACGAAGTCCATGTAATGTTAAGGTATCGCTACCTATGCGAAAGGTGTGCGACGCGAGCATCTTTCCTAGCAATATGGGTAAAACTAGCGATCCACTTGATCAAAGCAACTTTACATAATACATATACATCCTGACTTTGATTCGTTGGTTTACGCATCGTAGGCAATTCTAAATTCGGTTTGTACAATGAGAAATTATCGTCGAACTCAGGACAGATGTACCGAAGGTACGTGGCCTTAAAACGTTCTAATAAAAATTGAAAAGTCTTGTGCTGCCGCGATGATTTATCTCTCCATTCTATCTTTACAACCTGAAACATACGCTGCCTGGTTATCATTGCTCAGTGGTATCCAATGTCAGGATTTAAAAACGTTTAGACGAACCTGAGAAACCATAAATTCAAGTAACGCTTCTAAAAATCGAACAGTCTCATTATCAAGAGGTTTCTCCCCACTTTGCGGAGGTAGAATAGGTCCATTATCAACGGGAGTGACAGGACACTGATTAAAACTGCTGTCGTGAAAAGTACTTTGTGACATTTGTGTATCATAAAATTCTTTTTTATCTCTATCATCACAACCAGTAGCTTTAACAAGTTTATCTTTCTTCCCATCCGATCTTCTATCAGACTTATAAGGAGACGGCTGCTGGGGTGGAAACCCTGGCACCAAGCTCGCAAACATTTGATGTATGTGGTTCGGTGCATTTTCTCCAAGCGCTTGGTACCACAAAATAAAATATCTAAAATCAATTTAGGATACATTATATAAAAAATATGAACGAGTACAAGTCTCCT
Source organism: Ceratina calcarata (assembly GCF_001652005.2). Lineage (NCBI taxonomy): Eukaryota > Metazoa > Arthropoda > Insecta > Hymenoptera > Apidae > Ceratina > Ceratina calcarata. Next base: position 590,053 of record NW_017180684.1, read on the forward strand.
CGTGTATTTTAATAAACGAACGAATGCACACGTATGTATACCTTATAGCTTCCCTTCGGAGTTTCCAACTATTACCAGGATGTAAAAGTTTTTGCAAAATCCTCGCCAAGCTATGACATTGCCATCTTCTATTAAGAAGTTCGGGGAGAAGCGTTAAAACTTTCTCTAAGAGTTGTAGTACCTGCTCCAATTCCTCCCTATGTGCTCTTTGCACTATAAGTAGAATGCTTGTTAAATGTATGTATAATGTTCGATCGTGCAATAGTCATTTAATACGTTACGAATGAAGAAAAAAAAGAAGAAAAAAGCACCAGTTTTCATAATATTTTATGTACATACTAGTCTGAATGATATTATACTTGTATGATCAAATATAATGATCAGATTAATGGAACTCAGATTGCAACATGCAAGGGGCATATGCTCTGCCGTCTGTCTGTTACTCACCAATGTGGAAGGAAAGTTCTGGCAGCAAAATAGAAAGAAAACAAGCAAATAGTAAAGTAATGGCAAGATTAAAAGTTTAGCAAATATTATACACATATAATGTTAAGATATATATAGTTTTAGTCTTATAAATAAAATAGTATTCGATTACATTGAAAGAAATCGGAATCTATACTTTTATGCAATGCAATTGTAATGCATATTGCTAAAAGTACAAGATAGATGTAATGGTAAGTACCTCGTTGCCGCAGATTGGCTTCAGCTGACACAAAACAATCGTACAGAATAAAATAGACATGACTGAAGTTTCCTTCAAAAAACCCTTTTGCTTCATCAGTGTCCACATTTTCTAAAAAGGAATATCAATATCTTTCTTATTCAATTAAAATGGAGATCTAAAATTAAGGGATAGGAGAGGTAAAAGCTTCTTTGTATATTCTTAAGTTTTTCCTTTTATGATCTCATATAAATGGAATCATATAATTTTGTATATTTTGACAAAACGTAAAGCGTACAATTTACAATCAATAATGGCAAGTACAGCTATTTAAAATCTTTATAAACGTATCCTTAAGAAGCAGGGGCATTGAAAACTACAATGACAACAGTTTTGTTAACATTCATTTGCATATATGATATAATGCAAGCGATAAGTTAGCATGATCCTTTATTGTTTGACAGCAATTATACATTTAAAGATACAGCTCTATCTATGTACAATAAATAATGTAACATTAGCTAAAATTGGAGGTCACAATAGGTAGGTCACTGTGGTTGTGCGGTTTGGTGATTAGATACTGCTACTCAATATTATACTATTAAGATATGATTGCACACAAATTATTGCCTTCATTATACAGCGTTACTCACTGATGCTTATAAGATTTATTATTCCAAAAAATACATAAAACTATTCCAACTATCATAAAAGATTGAACGTTTTGCTTGTTTATTTTTATACAAAATATCTAAATATCGTACATAAATACAATGAAAAGGATTGGATTCCCAGCAGGAAAATTGAATCAACTTGTGTGTTCAATGAGAAAAATCGAGAATTCTACAACAGTGTTAAAGTGATCTCGGTGTTGATGTGTAGGCGGCAAATGCTAACGAAATTGCCGCCCCACTCCTTCGACCACCGTCGTGTTCATTAACTGGCACTTGGAAACTGCTCCCGTTCGTGATTATTAATTTTCACGACGGATTAACGCTAGCTGATCCATGGAACGCGTATGATTAAACGAGCGAAATAAGCGTGAGCTCACCTAGTACAATCTTAAGATGCTTGAACCGAGTCGCGCTATCCTTTTTAACATCCTGGATCTTCAGTGTTGACTTTTTGACGTCTACATGTAGTTTCTTGCTGAACATGGTTCAATGCGAGCCGCCGGCGGCCGCGACGACAAAAATTATCATCGAGGGTGTACAGAGTGGTGATCATGGATACTAGCCGATTAATTCCGCACTGTCACCATGTCAGAGACTCGGAAGAGACAGCCAGTTTTATCACAGTTCGGCGTCAAATTTCGCGAGCGCACACACCTCCGATCAGATGTACGTGGCAGCCATCTTGACATCCTCGGGCAGCACTGCTCATAACCTGTCGGGGCAATGACATCATCGCTCACACAGCCAATTTGTTTTTCTTTTTTCATTCATTTTCATCCGGAAAATATACACGTAAGTAATCATTCACGAGTCATGGAATACCCCGGTTGTAACCCATCGATTGAACAAATCTTTCGTTGAGTACAATCCGAGAGGTCAACTATAGACTTGTACTTGAGGAATGCAACTGCAATTTTTTGAAACCTACCGCTCTTGGTTTGTTTTATCGACGTACCTTGATAGCTGTCGATAACGATTCATGGCTGATTTGTTTGCGAAATAGATGACGCTTTCAGTGTTTTTTGTCAGCTAGTTCAGTGCGCGCTTGCGATGTATGAAACAAGTTTTCGTTTTCCAAATTGCATTTGGGAAAAACGTTATCCATAATTGCATCGACCAGAAGCTTTTATTGTTTACCAAGATATTGCGAAATGCGAGTGATACAAGTGTTATAGATAATTAATTGAATATTCAATATGCACTCGGTTGCACGCGATAGAATTCTAATGGAGTGTCTACATCTTGATTTCTACTTGTCGAGAGGATATCATTCACACAATCGAGGTCAGTGATGTTAATAAATACTTATATGCTCAGATTCTAAAAGTTTCATATTGCGTAATTTATTCGAAATAAAGAATCATGTAACTCATTGAATGAATCAAAACTTCTTGCAAACTTTTCTCGAACGGTCGTTTAGAAGATTCGGCCTATTACTCATAAACGTCACGTACTTTGTAACTGTATATATTTCGAACTGAACAATGCGGAATAGAGAAACTGATGCCGTCAACGAATAATTACGTAAGCGAAGCTTTCGTCAGATTTGTTTCCCGCCTTGAACAAAGTGCGTGCACAGGTACTTGAACATTTTCGTATGATACCGAAGACAATAAGAGATCTATAAGAAAGTTTGAAGTCACGCATAAGACGTGCGCAATTTTTTCTAATTGACGTTAAAACGACTCCTTCGAATGTTTCCTTTTCGTCAGTTCTTAATTGATTATTTGTTTTACACATTGTTGACTAAGTCTTTTAGCGTAATCCGTGACATAATGGAAACAGTGTTGTTCCTGGAAATAATTTGAAATTATGTAAAAGTTGATTTTAACTCCTATCTTTACACTAATTAACTCCGTAATGTCATTCTTCTAAATTTTCCATGAATATGCACAGTAGCGAAAAATAAACGTGGAGCCAGTTCTTTTCATCTAACTAGAAAAAAGACTCTCATAATATTGTATAATATACATGTTTTAAACATGGATTTTTTCAAATCAATTACGGATACCTTCTTACCGAAGGGCAATAGTATTTTATGCATCAGGAATAAGCAAATCTAACTTTAATGCACCTCTTGAAAATGTCCTTATGGACGCAACTCGGTTCCTGTTCGATTTTAGAAATACCCGGAATGCAATATTTGAATTATACTAACTGTATTAGGTTCAACAACTCGCAGGTGACACTTCCATGCACCGTGATGATGTAGCCAGCTATAATTAAAATAAGTAGCATGTTCTGCGTAATATTACAAAGAAGGACCGTCGTCGTTCCGCGAGCGCCGCGTCCTATGAATCGACAATGAATTTATTGTCACTTTTCTTTGATCAGCGTTCACTGATCCATTGACACATAAAGAGCATCGGTGAATTAACGATTTTCGTGAGCACTACCGGTTCCAATTTTTGTATGCATGCCTCGTGCACCTTTAAATAATGCATCGCAAATCAATGCACCCGGAATTAAAAACCGCTTCGGTTTCACTATACCCCGGAGTTTTTAATTTATTTCTTAAAGCTATTTAAGCATGTAAATTTATTATTCGCAGATCATAGACATCAGAGAATTTATTTAGGCACTCGGTCTATTCTCGTATGTCTACGTAATAGGTATATAATTGCACAGTAGTTTAAAATACGTCTACTACTGTTCGCATGCGTACGATGGACAATTGAATAAGACTGATATACGCGTCGACGTAATAATGGGTGTACGTGTTTGATCAGCATGTATACAAATGCTTATTCGTACAAAAGTAGCTGTTAAAATGCAGTTGATCACTCGAAATTTTATTTGTATTCGACGGCTGAATGAATTCAAGTTTAAGGACAGCCAGATTGTTCTTAACAATACCAGGCAGAGATTAGTAGAGTACAACGGTGTTACTTTCACTGCGGTGAAAATTTCAAGTCAAAACCGTAATTGATGCAGAACAGGAATAAAATGTGTCGCAATGAATTACTAAAGAATGCAACATGCAGAGGGCCCCGACCCATTTTTTATTGCAATACGCACGTCGAAGCTAACGTGTTCTTCATAAACGTGTAATTTACTGTTGGCTCCGTTACAAAAACAGCGATTGAAAACGGATAATCCAACAGTAGATTACTTCAGTGAAATGTGAAGAACAAATCACACATAGTCAATTAACGAACGACGGGGATTCAGAAGAAAGCAAGAACATAGAGAATGAAACAGAGATATCTACGTTCATTTTGGAATTTAAAATTACGTTTGAATTCTTATAGCTTAGGTTCGACCGGTTCAACGCACTAGCACATTGGTGAATACGCGGAAAGATACGAAATTTGTATTGCTTCAGCGTCCTGGCGTTGTGGATCCAGGGAAAAGAATGCTGTCCTTCGTTCATGGATTTTTATTCTCACTAAACATATTCCACCCGCGGTAATGCTTTCCGAATTTTTATCAGTTCAGCTCCGTTGTCACATCCTAACGCTCAGTTATAAGCAAGGATGCTCTCACTGTGAATATCTCAAATGAATCTGGCTTCGACGATGTTTCCACGAATGTTGCAATTTCATTCTTCGTTTTGTGATTCGAACAAAACACGAAACATGCGGTTAATGTATATGTATAAGATCAACATAATATAATACGTATCGTCATTTTTTAAACAAATCACTTATGATAACTGATACAACGTTTAAATCGCAAACGGCGTGAAAAACAACAGCGATGTACTTAATTTACGCAAGAAAACTTGTCTTGAACAATTTGACGTAGGATCACAAGGTCTTTGGAAGACGAACAGAGTGGTGGGAGAGGAAGAGCGCGGTGTTCACCCCTCTTCTTGCGCCCTATTCGTGAACCTAGGTGAGTCCATCGTTTCACGATCACTCATAAAGCTCGCCTTCGAACGATCAAGAATACAGAGTCTGTGAAACATTCGGTAAAATAATTTTTTGGCAAAAACACATGCCACCTGTGGAGTTCGTTCGTGAACAGAATTTTTGAACGCCTTCCAAAATCGTATGTTCGACGAATCGCGTGGGATCGTCGCGGCTGTTGCTCGTGGACAAAATCGAACAACTTGACGCTCGTGATTTGGAGGCAATTAGTAGATTTCCGTGTTCGTTCATCGCGTACCGCAACCATGGGAGGGTTCATCAGAGCATGGACGATTTTTTTACTGATAAAACTTTCGTACAGTGGAAAATCGGTGGATATACTGACGTCCAGCACTCTGAACACCCTGGAGGAAGAGGAGATCCTGAGAGTTCTGTCACGAAACACGACTACGTCCTCAAATAATTTCACGCTGACCGATCTGATCGAGCATTTAAAAAATGAAACATTCGAAGCGAGCAACAATAGTGCAAAGAAACTGGAGATCAATCCGTTCTACGGTACGTTTCAGAAAAAATATTAACGTTTCCTACGTTGATTTCAAACGTTTGGATCTTAGAAAGAATGATAGAAATGGTTCCCAGTTTTTAACGTCGCATCTGCTTCATCTTCTACCTCCGGCTTTCCTACAGACCTGTAAGCGTCGAGAGTCTAATGATAATTAGAAGTTATCGCGTATCGGATCCGCGAGTGAAGATCGTAATTTATCTGGGGACAAGACATTTATATTCGTAAATCGACGAGATTACGCAAAATGCATGCGCATCGTCGCTAGGTGGTTGAGAATTAAACAGATATTTGCGAATTCTACGGCTACGTTAGTATTGAAGCAGGCGATCGAGTGTCTTTTTTTTAATAAGTATACTTTAGCTCTTTACTGAAGAGGAATAGTCATCAATTAGACATAGTGTTCCGTAATTTGTATAACTTTACATTCATTTAAGAAAAGATTGTGCGATAATCACATGAAAAATGACCGACAGGTTGTTTGCTTACTTTGCACTTCGGTAATAAGACTGTTCTCACTTTTTTTGATAACTTACTTAGATCATACATGAACTATCTTCGAGATGATTCTCAAGTAAAAATCATCGAATGCAATTCACTATAAATCAGTAAAAAAAATATTCTGTACAACGACTCACCCTTGAATTATAACAAGTTATTAGTTATGCTATTCGTGTGTCTATTATAATAATTAGTTCGTTACATCGAAGGACAGTCAAGTAAGTCGTCGTCATTGACGTATTTCATTCAGTGACGAATCCGCCGATCCTACGCGTGTGTTTTGAAAATAGATCTCCGGCTCCGTTTTGATAGGTGCAACAATTAAGCCTACAAATTTTTAAATCGCCCCTTAATGGTGATTGAAAAAGGTACAGCTACTTTCCATATTTCGAAATGCACGCGGTTCAGCTCCGATTTTCAATTATGTGCAGTGTTTGCATACCTTATGCGATTTTGTTACACAGCCCAATTTCACTTGTCGTAATAAAGAAAAAAAAACAGTTATACTTGTAATTCGTATATAGTTGATGATGAGTCTGTTTATCTCGTCACTGTGTTAACTAACGTTATCTATATAGGGTATTTCGTAAAATTTTGCTGAGTAGTCAAAGCTGATTGTAATTTTTGTCACGCTCGACATAAGGACATGTTTCGCGTGTTCGATTAACTCCCAAAATTAGCTTAGCAGGTGCGAATCGATGACGTCTTTTACGTACCGTACCACTTCGTCAATTAAAAAGCATTTTTGCTTGTGTAAAAATCTGCCGAAAGAACGAGTTTCATAATTTCGTTAACGAGTTACGGCGATCACGTGCATCTTCAACAGATTTCTGATTTTAACATAATAGGAACTAATTTTATAGGTAAACTTCATGCGGTTAATCCGCTAAGTAAACTTGAAGTTCCAGTGTTCAAAAGTCAAAATTCCTTGATGAGTTTCATATTCTAATGTTTATTCGCATATATTAGTTATTCCTATAAAGATAACTGGGAATCAATGTTCCATCTCTCATCTGACAATTAGACAGAAATAATTTTGCCACCAAAACCAAGTTAAGCGATTTTCGAGATTAACAATGGTTTTCCATGTATTTTATATGTTTAACCAGTATTTTTTTAGGGATATTAGGATAGGCAATTCTTTTATGAAACTCGATATTTTCTTCTGCATAAACCAACATTTTAACAATCTCATGCTTCAGTTCCTAAAGGTATCACTGACTGGATTATAACATACTCTGTGTTATCAGAATAAACTCACAAATCTATACATGCAATAATATTAACGCACGATCATACTGCAACAAGTGGAATTACACTGTGTGTTTTGTTTCTCAGTCCACGGTAATTTCGAAACGAAGAGTCGCAGACGCGATGTATCCGGTCCTATTCTCAGTTCATTGACCCTTATTGCAAAAAAATGTCGCTCGACGTTTCGTTACGATAAATTGTAGAAATCGGGTCATCCTCTATTGCGGGTATATTAGCGCTTCGAACAATCATTAATGGCTTGTTACGAAAATCACTTTCACGATTGACATCTTATTTAACGTATGCAAAAAGTTTTCAGTCAAGTATAATATAAACCGTGTAATAAAATAACAGATAAATGAAGCGTGGGAAGTTTTAATGTCGAAAATATTACTGCACACGCAATAACATATGTAAAACAATAAATTGTTCTTATTCAATATCTAATATTACTAAAGTGTTCAAAAACTTTTTTAATGTTCAATTTATTTTACAATAGATAATATTTTATACGTAGTGTGAGTTCCAATAATTACACACACAGTTTCAAGCTTGTTATGAATCGTTGCTGAAATCGATTCAGTTGGAGAGCAGAGATTTCGAAGGAAATTATTGGTACTTATCGTTAGAAAAATCTCGCAAGATAAGAGCAATGTCAGATTTACAGAAAAAAATCACGCTTGAAGGAAAGTATCTTAACGCGTGTCGTAGCATATCAATGAAGGAACCTTCGTAGACGGGGTAGACTTTTCTTTCTGCACTGAAATCTTCACTCGCATGCGAAACACGTAGAAACGCGTTGCTCCATTGCGGTACATACACCTGTACCCTCGAGACGAGTGTGAAAGTCTTTCTTAAAGTAGCGACCGACCTAAAAATCCTAAGATCAACCTTTTTTCTGGAACACTTTTGACCTCGCCCGATCTGACTTGCGAAGCTTGGACACGCTCTTGGCTAACGAAATATCGTATGATTTTAGATGAGTTTTCAGAAGAAATTGATCGGGAGGCAAGAACGTTGTTACAAATTCTTCCAGCTTACGATCCTGGCGTCGGACGCGTGAGTCCGGAGTGCAAGAGGCATTCGGACATTTTCCATCAGGAACTGGCCAAGTTTACTTTATGGGCACTCAAAAGTGAGCATAAGCAGTCGAGCGTAATTCTATAAAATAATACAATTTCTTAAACATTAAGCGTCGTTGATAACTGTCCTCTCGTTCTCCAAGTGTACGACGCGACGGCGAAGATACCGTCTGGCCTTCTGAACGGAAATGTAAATCAGTTTGGTGATTTCGACGAATGCATCGGTGTCCAAGGTAGCGAGGGTATTCAAGGACAGTACTGCTTAGCGTACCTCGAATTGAGCGTCGACGAGTCCCGGCCGGATCTGAAGCATCTTCATCGATTGCTCCATTCCCATTACGCGTTCAGAAGCAACATTACCGATGTAAGTACGTATGCGCGCGTACACATGTTTGTTTCGAAGTGCGAACATCCGCGTTTTTCACGACGACGCGCGCTCGGAAATATCAATGCGTTCGACGACGAGAATCTTAGAGTGAAAAAACACTTGAACCGAGATTTGAATATGACCACTACCTCTGTTGCTAATTAACTTTAGTAATATCTGACGTCTGGACGTAAGAATTGTTGGCACACGAGAAGATTCGACGATGAATTACGCGTTCGTAATACTGTAAATCGTATTCGAGTATTTTCGTCACATCCTGAAATACAGAACGCAATTCCGATGCGAAACGTGTTACAAGTAACGACACGAATCACTTTCTCGAATTACGTTAGATTGACTAAAAGCATATTGTAAAACTTGTAGAAATTGTTTCAACGAGCCGCATCTGTTTGTTATATATTTTCACTGTTAGTCGATATTAGCATTTACAGAGTCGAGGAAAGATTCCGATGAAAATGAGAGATCATTAATATTTTCACACGCGGTTTCCTTTACGACTCTTCGCGCGCTTTGAGACGTCTCGTCTCGTTTAAAATTCATAACACGTTCCCATTTTTACCACAAGTGCCAGTCGACCAAATGTTAAACTATTGTTTAACAGATTTCTCTAGAAATGTCACGATTTACATAGATATTTGTTGGTCCCACTTGCACCGCGAATATTTCCGCATTTTATAAAATTCCGATCGCTTCTATTGTTTCTCGTTTGAACATGAGTTTATCTTAATGTCTGATCAGCCTGGACATCGAGTACCCAGGTACACTATAATAAATTGGGCGGTATGCACCCCGGCTTCGTGCAGTTTCAAAGACGTTGAAACATCTATTCGCGACACTGTTACGAAATACACTTTGCAAACTGGTCTCAAAGTTAAAGTAACGGTGAACAAAGAAATGTGTCAGGTAAAGGGAAAAGACCCTCTGCCAAGGGAAACTGTGATCGTTAGGTAAATACTTTATTCTTCATGAAGAAACAATATTTGTACGTGTATTAAAATGTTAATTGGATCTCTTTCAGTTTATTCTTTTTAGTTATATTTGCATTAGCAATTATAGCAGCGTATTACGATCACTACGAAATACCTGCTAGCGAACTACTGTTATCGTTTTCTTTAAAACGCAATTTCAAGAGTCTCGTGTCGGTAGAACGGAAACAGAACGACATAGCCACGCTCCACGGTGTGCGAGCTATAAACGCTTTAATGCTGCTTCTAGCTCATAAAAGCATGGCACTGTTTTTTAATCCGTACATGAATAGAACTGAAATGAGCGAGGTACCATTTCTACTCATGTTTAGCTATCAAAAACGAAAGTCAGATAAAGGATCGTACAGTTTACATTGTTTTCAGTATCTTGGTAAACCGTGGACGGTCATAGGAAGAGCTGCTAGTCTTTATACCGACCCTTTCATAATGCTTTCTGGTCTTTTAACTTCGTATTCGTTTATTGGAAAGCTACGAAGGACTGGGAATTTGAATATCATCAATGAATACTTTTCCCGATGGATTAGGTGATAAGAATCGTTCAATATCTACAATCAGTGGTTTCATTCCCGCTTAGGTGTTAAAAATATAGTAAATTAATACTATTTATTTAGGGTGGTACCGTCTTTAGCTGCGTTGATGTTGTTTTGTACTTACATAATACCTTATATTGGCTCTGGGCCACAATGGAACTTGGTAGTAACTGAACATGCAAATATTTGCAAACGGACGTGGTGGAGAAATTTTCTATTCATTCATAACTACTTCGGATTTGAATCCATGGTATGAACTTTGTCTTAGAAAATTAACGAACTGCGAACAGTCTTTCTAAAGAGGTTTCTTAATTCCAGTGTCTCACGCATACTCATCATTTAGGGATAGATACTCAATTATTCATTCTCTCGCCTTTAATGGTGATTCTTCTGTATAAAAAACCAAAGACTGGAAGTATCGTTCTTACTATGTGCGCTTTGATATCAACGGCGCTTCGATATTTCGTAACATATTACAGGCAATTGAATAATTACGTTTTCTTCGGTACATCGTAAGTTAATTTATACAGAAATATTTTATTTAATTCGTTTTTTGTCTCCGGCTGCTTGTGATGGTTTCACTTCTTCTAATTACAGAATAAAACAATTATTCGACACTGCGAATTATTCGTACACTCTACCAGCGCACAGACTAACGATTTATATAGTAGGAATTTTTCTCGGATATTTGTTGAGGTATTTGCCAAGGGATTATAAAATAAATAAGGTGAGTATCTACCATTGATTCAGTATTTATTAGTATAAGATTATCATTCTTTATTCGTTCAGATTGCTCTACGCACGGGTTGGATTCTCTGCACGATAATGTTTTGTTGCGCATTCTTTGGACCCGCTGGGATGGGGTCTATAGATTACGTGTATAATCCAATCGATGCGGCAATGTATAACGCGTTTGCTCCCATAGGGTGGTGCGCCCTTTTCGCTTGGGCCACCGTGATGTACCATACGAAAAATACAAATGGTAAGGAATCGTTTACGGCGGATATTATCTCATAATTACGAGTGGATTCGTGACGAATAAAATTTCAGGCTGGTTCAGCAGATTTTTAGCATGGAAAGGATTTTTGATTACCACGCGTTTGAGTTACGCAATATATTTAACGCAGTTCCCAATATATTTTTATAACGTTGGGAGAACTCGAAGTGCTGAATATTTCGATTTCTTCAAAATGCAAGTAAGTCAGAGATTATAATAAATATATTATTATAAATGATATGATTATATATTTGCTTGCAGTTCAATCTAGCTGAGTTCTTGTGGATTGTTACTTTGTCCATAACTCTCACGTTACTTTTCGACACGCCGTTCCAAAATATTAAAGATTACCTAATGAGGAAATCTCCGATGCCGGAGGCAGCGGTAAAACCGTTGAAACGAGAGTAATTTTCTGACCAGATATTTTTAACTTAATCCAACTAAGTGATCAAAGCTATTGTAAATAGTATTTGAAACTTCTTTTTTTTTTTAATGAAAGAACTCGTAGCTTGCCTTCATATACAATGTATATGACAGCTAAGAACAATTATAATTTATATAAACATTCAACTTGTACAATTATCTCTACGTGTAAATATCTATTTTATAACTATTGTAAATGTTGAACAGTATGCTGTGTGTAAAAATTTTTACTTAGTTTGTTAGCGGTTACCTAGCGGTGTTATTTATTCGAAAGTTCTTTTGTTCTATTATATTTTGTACTTTCGATGCAAGAGAGTACTTTCAATATTTGTAACACCAAAAACTTAAGTGCTTTTTTATTAAATATTTTTTTAAAAGGTTGATTACACTGTCAAAGATTTTTATACTACATATTTTACATTATACCTGAATTAGGATGTTATGAGAGGTTGAAAATAAGAAGTAAATCACTTCGACATTATTGAATACCGCTTATTATTCGAACTGGCGTAAAGGAAAAAGAATTCTTATAATATCTATCACGTTAAGGGTATTAAACGTAAAATAATATTATATTTATAAGCGTATACATATGTATAAAGCCTAATATATATTATATGTATAAAGTTTATAATGGATTAATATATTCATACGTATTTTGATGTTTTGGATCCGCTACACTGCTCGAGAACAATAGCTCTATACAATGTCACTACATAATACAACTTAAATTATACAAATGAACTGATTATTGGTAGTATCGGAGTATTTAAAAAAATATATCGACTAAAACATATATCGAACAAAACAATGTATCAAATGATACTTACAATATCATCTTGTTACAGATGAAAATATAATAACAAAGTCTTAAATACGCGGGTATTGCAAT
>NW_017180684.1:603156-655547 GCF_001652005.2 Ceratina calcarata
CACAAATATAAATATAATAAAAGTTAATGTCAGCAAAACGTACAGTGATTTTTAAGCATATTCTGGGTTATTTCAGAAACATGGGTTTCTACTTTCTATTGTACAGTATAACATTAATATGGAAGATCATAAATTATAATAGTGTGAAGGATGTTTCAATATTTGGTATCATAAATTTTGATATACCTACTAACTATCACTTCCGACAGGAAGGCTTTACATTTAAGAGAAATCTCTGTCCGGAAATATGGCTGGTGCTACCAGTGACCATACGTATAACCCTAAGCACATCCAAGAGGATATAATTTTTACCCACATTGAAGCGGTATTAGCATTCAAGGTAACCAAATTCGAGTTTGGCCTGTTAAAAAAACAATGCGTCGTTAATACGTAATGTTTTTGATAACGTTTAAGATGGATGATTTAAATACTTACTGATACCAATTAGTAAGTGTCATCATAACGTATAAAGTGGCGAGAGCAAACATAAGATGGAAGAAGCTCCAGTTATAAGCCACTGAATCCTCTTCGTTGTCCCAGACTTTAGCCTCGTTCCCGCTCTCTGAATCAGGATTGCGACCTTCTACCGGAGTATAATCTGGTTACAATTACGAAAACGAGGAATAACTCAAAAGAAAATAATTGTCTACCGTGCAGTTACGAATGTCCTAAGTGTGCCTATTAAGATTAACACAGAAAGACTCGCAAACGATATTGCACGTAGGTAGAAAAGAACCTTCAGTAACAAATAGCATTATAAATTATAACAGGAACCGAGATAACAATACAAAAGCTATAATGAAAGCAGGCACACTCTAACTAAAATATAAATCCTTTAAGATGGAGAAACCAATATCAAGAACTAATCCAATTTTTCTATAAATCTATAAAATCATAAGTTACTGTAAGCGCACGTAATACGTTAACTGGTGGAAAAAAGGTGAATAACAACACTGAATCTAAGTACTTAACAGTGTGTGCCTACCTTCATTGTGGATAAGACTTTGATCTCCTGTATTCCTGACTATAAAAAAGTATAATTATGAAAAGATCTATTTAACATAATTACTGTAATCATGGATAATTAATTCAGTTAATTAGTAAGAAACATGTATTGTCCTAAAACACTCATCTCATTTCTACGTACCAGCACCGTTGTCCTTAATTAAAATATTTTCAGACATTGTAATCTTCGATGACTTGGATACCGTACGTAGAGAGCTGTACAGAACACAGCTAAACCAGATAACTAAACCAATGATGCTTTCTTTATCAAAAGTAGGGGACGCATCATTTTTGCCAGAAATAATTTCTCCCAATCCAGGATTGCATTTATGATCTATAAATAATACAAGAAAATTCGTAAGCAAATAAATACTAATCTAACGTGTTCGTACGCATAATATAATACCTGGACTGTTTGAAATTCCACTCCAAGTCAGGTAAATGACATACAGTGAAACAACGGATGACTGAAGAAGACCAGAACGTGGCTGATATTCTTGTACACTTGGAAGAATCGATATAATACTGGCAATTACACATAAGATAAGATTGAAAGATATGAAGAATTTGTTCAAATCGCAACTGTCCGGCTATAACAAGAAACGACAGTATAGAAAAACATTGAACGAATGCCAGTAAAAAAAGTGGATGAAAACTTACATGTGTGAAGTACATGAAGAGCAGAACAATTCCAGTGACAGCAATAGCATAACTCGATACCGTCGCTCCCAAGAGAGCAGCATACCTATAAATTTATTATGTTACAGATTTGTTCCATTATAAAATAGATGAAATAATATCGTCCATACCATCCTTTAGATTCAGTTTCTTCATAATTCTGCACCCAAGCGTCTGCCCATGAATGAGCAAAGTCAACAATAAGAATTAATTGGATGATAATAAACAGAAGACCTCCTATCATGCCGAAATACATCCATGTTGGCCCGAATGATCTTTCAGGTATAAAGAAAGCACCGATAATTCCACCGATTATTAACAAGTATTTAATAGCCCAGAATCTAAATTTATAACAAAGACACAAGTTAAAAAAGATCTTCAATGATATATGCGATACATTATTTTTTATATCATACCCATTCTGTATAGGTGCCCGAGGATCTTTAGAACTTCTTACTCTTATCATTATCATAGACATTAGGAAAAAGTAAAGAGCTATAATGAAACAGATTCTATACACTGCTAAGTAACCAACAGCAGATTCACAATCAACTGTGTATTTTGATGGCACATAATTTGTGCTGTTCGCACAAAATGGGACCTATGAAGGTAATCCAATATATGATAAATAAATTCATCTCCCTTTGCGTTTAAAAATGTTACCTTTTTAAGTGCATCCTCTAAGCCAGGAGCCAATGTTATACAGGCAGCAATTGTGCCCAGCATTAATAATAATGCATACATAATACGTGTACTTGTACTGTTGCGACATGATGGACATTGGGAACAACACAAGCTACAAGCTTGTGACCCACACAGGCAAGCAAGCTACAAATTAAAATGATCAAATCAATGAGTTATGTAACAGTATTTTTAATGAGATGTCATGATTTTCATATATCTCTTTATGAATGTAAGTTAATTTCAAAAACAGTAATTCCTTTTTAGTATCGAACAGAATGAATTTGAACGAAATACTACATATTTTTAATGGAATATAAAAGATCGATATCGTGCATATCTAAGTCATGATAATTAAATTTCGGTGATTCATTAAGCTTTCCATGAATTTGCAAAGTTAAGGAATGGACAAGAAGACGATTGTATTAAATGCATTCGAGCAATAAATGGATTAATGCCTTCGCGAACTATATGGATGTACGTTTGTAAATAGAAAATTGAAATTCGTCTCTCTACCTGTGCTGTGGAGCAAATAAGACCCATTACGATCTTTTGTTTTTGCTGTGCTTATATGATAGTGTATAGACGTCTGATTCTCTTTTTATGCCACAAAAAGTTATGAACTGTATGTGGGAAAAGGCGAAGTGCCCTGTAGCTGACTCTAAACGGAGTTGTCCTGGAGACGAATTGCAGCTTGTCTGCACTTGTCTGGAGCACAGCCACAACAAATTTTCACAATAACAATGGCGTCTTGACAGATAATTGCAGATGGTCACAGCCAACTTCATGTTTACCAGCTGACTCCGACGTCATATCCTGGCTTTCGGCCACAGGTACATACAAAAACAGACAGAAAATCATTTATCATTTATGATTAAATTGTTTGTTTCGCTTTTTATGACTTTGGATTTTTTCCATACGACCATATCATTGGTACAAAGGTTGAAATACATTAAATTATATGTGCATTTCTACATTAATTCAATTCTTTTTTTAGCTGAAGTGACGATGAGTTACTATTTCTATACAACTATTTATAGTTATGTTAGACTCTTAAGCCCCAATTACACATTCGTGGACTATTGTTCAGAATAATCCACGTGCTCTCTCACGTAAAGTTTGGCATTGCTCATCCTTTTAATAAGTCTTTCTGTTTGTTTGTATCGACTTAAAGTTACAAGAAGAAAAGACTACAAGGAGTCTTCCTGGATAATAGTGTAGACGAAATGAAGTTTTAGGCTTTAACGTACTAAGGTAGATGATATAACATCTGTAGGTGATAATATGCAGTAGTGTGTAGTCGTGCAGAATTGTATTTGGAGTTCGAATTTGGCTCCTGCTAAATTGTAATATCAAGTGTCGAGTGTCGAAACATGGATACAAGAATATTCAGTATATGAATATCTAGTATCTTTGTATCTATGCTTGTACAGGATCCACCCAAAAATTTAGACGGTGGGGATAGGAAAGAGTGTTTTCTTGCGGCGCAAGCGCGCTTCCATTCGCTTCGAGCTTTCAAATTTCAGCTCAGTCGCAATAAGATGGACGGTGGAGCGTACGGTGGAGGAAAGGCAGGAGCCCCTTTCGACCCCATTGCCTTCGTCCAAAGGCCTCAGGTCATCTTAAGAGCTTTATGCCTGGTAAGTGCTTCCCTCGAATATTCGTCGACGTTCGCATTTTTTCGTTGACGTTTCCCCGAATCGAAGATACACGTCGATTTTGCTCGACGAGCATTGATTTTAAAGGGTGAACCACCCCCACCAGTTTGACACGATGGGGTTCTATTGATTTTTCGCGAATTCCTGCGATACACCCCATAATCAAAGGGTCCCGTGTAATCTTCTAATGATCCTTCGAGCATGTTTTATCTCAACTTTCCAGGAGTTAAAGCGAAACGTCAAACAGTCATTTAAATGTTCTTTTAATCGCGAGTTCTCTTACCTTTTATTACCGTTAAAAGAACTCTTGTTAGATCGTGAAGATTTTTCATGTTATTTAGATGGAACAGGTTTGAAAAACTAGTTTCTAGTTTTTGAATAGATCTCGAGGAGTTGATGAGAGGTGTATACAATTCTATAACGAAGCTTTCATTACGACACAGAGGGTAGAAAATCGTTCGAGAAGAGGGAACCTCTGTCAACTGACGTTTGAGAGTAATAATTATGCAATTTTAATATTCAAAAGAAGCAGAAATCATTGTATACCTGCATACAATTTAATTATTCTCGTAGCATTAGGAATATAATTTGGTGTATATTCTCATAGAACAATTTGATAATCAATAATCCCCCTATTAAGAGAATTTCTAAAATTCTGTTGTTCCATAATGACAAGAAATTAATTTTCATATACAAGTTTTAATATACTTTGAGAATAGTTCAATTTACTTGAAGAATTCGTACTTGCGTCGTTGTGGAATTTCTAATAATTTACGTTACACGCTTGGAATGTTTTAATATTGATATTTTAGTCCACCCCTTTTAATTGATAACTTTTTTCACTTTGCTTTTTTATATTTTTGTACTCAATTTACTACACAATCACATGGATGAAATGTTTCTTTTTAATTACTTCGTCTCTTAATTATACGACACTTCTTTACCTCCAATTGTTCCTTTCGTTACGAGCTTTATCCAATCCGTTTTCATGTCAAGGTAGATCTGGATCAAGCCAAAACTGGACATGATTCTTTATAAATAGACATACCGAAAAAATTTACGGAAAATAGAAGCTGCGACTAACTTTACGAACAATTTTGCACGTCGCGTGATATATCATCAACTTTTATCTCATCGCTTGTTTACCTTTGCGTTGAACATTATCTACAAAGTACATTTTATGCACGAGCCTAATCCGATCGGCTTTCATAAAGCACCAAAATTGTACCATTGAAACGAGACGTTAATATACATTGTTGATAGATTATTGAATGAATGAAACCGTTTCACTTTGCAGCTCTTCGCGATAATCGTGTTTGGATGTATAAGCAACAAGGGGTATATAACAAAGGACGGAAAAGAGGTGTGCGCTTACAACGAAGACCATAATGCTTGTAATTATGGGGTAGGAATCGGAGTGTTGGCCTTTCTCGCCAGCATTGGCTTCCTTGCTGGAGAGTATCTTTTCGAGCAGATGTCCTCCGTTAAGACTAGGAAGCATTTTGTTCTCCTCGATTTAGGGTACTTACACAGCTTTCGTTAAAACATCTTATTGTTCGTAGTTGAATCATCGGGACGCATCGCGATGATTAAATCGTGTTTTATTTTAGACTCTCCGGCTTCTGGGCGTTCCTCTATTTCGTTGGGTTCTGTTATTTAACAAACGCTTGGAACAAGTCATCACCGCCGCAAGACTATGGAGTGAACAATGTCCAAAGCGCTATCGCTTTCTCCTTCTTCTCCATTTTCACCTGGGTACATCGACAGCACCTTTATTTTACAGAGATTACTCGATGTTATTCTTGCCTCGTTTGATATCGCCTCTGTTTATATTCCTAACAGGCTGCCTGTGCCTGGTTCGCCTTCCAAAGATTCAAGCAAGGAACCGATGCGGCATTCGCGCCGAGTTACGAGGCGGATCCAGTCGGTGGAACTGGATATACAAGCTATCCAGATGCGACCGATACAGGTTACCAAGAACCACCTTTCGGTCAGCAACAACAGCAACAAGAACAGCAGCGGATGCCAGATTTCCGAGCCCCGGCTTACTAATCTTGTCAAACGTAATATGCCAATATCGGTAAAATTGCTTTTATACGAAGAAACTAATTCCCCAGCCACATAAAATGATTAAGATATTTGTAATGAAATAAACGATATTTTCATTCTGACCCAGCTTTCTTTCGTTGTTTCAGATACAACGCAAGAGAATAATAGCTGAAGCTGTACAAGGAAATCTTCGATCATTGAGCAATGTCGATAGAGTAAGTTTTCAATAGTAGGATAACTAGTGAATGAGAGGGAGAGAGAGATGAGAGACGGCACTCGGACGAAACAAAGACAGGTAGGAAAACAAACTTAAGAATGATAGGGGGAAAGTAGAAAACGAACAAGAAAAGGAATGTACGCGTGTGCGTATGCCTGTATGTCTGTACTTACGTGTATGGGTGTGAAAAAAGAAATAGAAAGAATGTGTGGATGTGTACGCGCAAGACGACAAAACGTTACTTGTTAAAACTGTGCTTCTTATTGTTGACCACTTATAAGTCTTACATCTAAAAATCAATGGCGTAAGTGATGAAGATTTAAGAAGAAAAAATAAACGAAAAAGTGGGTTACTGCCCTTGGATGTTACATTTGAGATCGAGGAATAAGAACAAAGTATCCAGAGTAAAGGGAAGATGGGCACTCACCATCCAAAATTATATATAAATATAAATACATATATATATATATATATATATATATATTAAGGTGTGCCGAAAATAGAGCGGTACAAGCGAGAAATGTAAGATTTTGCGTCAGTGTAAGACTACAAAACAAACTAAGTGTAGAAGAGTAACTTTTTCTATCGAATAAGTTTCAGTTTTCTTCTTCAAATATGTTGCGATTAATAAATTAAGATCCGCACGCGGCTTTGTCATCGACGTTCTCGCAGATTCGAGAGAATGTGTCCGAGGACGTTGACCAATTAATGTTTCATGAACGCACAGCTGCACTTGCATCTTAATCGTGACGAAGTAGTCGAGGGGCGTAGCACGATACGTATAAAACGGAATTAGGGGGAAGGACACGAAGGTTACTCTTTTCTAATAAGTGGGCTGCGGATGTGTATATATTCGGGAGAAATTTGCAGACGCAAGAAATCTAGGATGCACATAATTAATTATCTATACCAAGTATGCAACGTAAAACATACATTACAATATTTATAGAAGAAATTTCTAATTAGTACACGTTTATAGAAAATTAAACGCGCAGGAGGTACAGAATGCACTTTTAATATGCAGAACTACATGATATACCCGACGTAAAAATAAATCACATTATAATATATAATTAATAGAACGATTATTAATGGAACATATCTTTATTACGTTTCATTCGTTTAATTTGTGTTTGTAAAAGTACAAGTCCGCGTGAGCATCCGCAGTCTATTGGCGAGTCTCTTCTATACCGAGGCGAGGAATTCTATATTTTTCATTTGTATTGCCGTTTTCCGAACACCGTGTGTATGTACACGTATATGTGTATACATATTGCATATATACATATGTAATTGACAAGAATAGCGGCTCTGTAATAATTCGTAAGTAGTTACATGCACATACATTTTACTGTGTTAAATATAACGTGTTCATAGAGAAATCGCGATATGTACTCTTAACATGACAAGACCTATTATCCAGAGAAAGAGGCGACGATCCCCTTGAGAACCGTATTAGACTACAGTCACAGTGATTTCATGTTTATTTGTACTACACTAGAGAAGAAAAAAAGTTTCGTTCGAATTCAGATAAGAAAACAAATGCACGTGAAGACGTTCACGTGTTAACGAAGATGTTCAAGCGGGATCGTAAACTGGCGAGTATTTCGCGAATTGCATACCCACTAAGCGTGTCAGCTATTGATGTATGGAGGCGTTCACAATTGACGTGTTTCATCGTTCGTGCATCACGCATACACTGAAATCGTAGCTAGTTCTCGAGAACGCGTTGCTCGATCGAATACGAGTTCGATTCCTCGCAGGGACTGCGGCTCCGGTGTATGTGCGAGAAGAAAGAATACGAGTTGAAATGAATAAATTCGCGTTCACGCTGTAACGATAGCTTTATTCTTGATTCTATTTTATCATCGCCGTGTATGTACCATCTTGTATTATAGCAGGGTCCTCTATTCGCAATACGTCGCGCGTTAACGCATCAGCGGATCGTGAGTACGCTATTTATAAAAAGATACCGAAGGCTTACTGGTGCGTCACCCATGACGCGTTGTGTACTTTTTCGGTTCGTATGATAATTGATTTTCTTTAACTATTTCGAAAAGAGAGAAATAAAAATACGATATCGAACTCCTTTCATTGAGTTTCGTTGACGATTGATATTAAGTTTTTCAAAATTTGCTGCTGATACTGCTTGTATTATTTGAATACAGTTGAGAAATTGGGGGAACAACTAAACTACTTAAGGAAATAAGGCAAGGAAATTTTTTTTGTTATCGTTGTGTATAAAAACTTTATTTCTAACGATNATTTGCATAAATTTTTTTTATGATAGAAAATTTGTATCGCTCCAATATTAAATTAATATTACTTAGTTACTTAAAGAGAAAATACTTGTGTGTCAAATATGTTTTTAACAACGGTAAAGTGATTTTTACATTCCCTTTTTAGTGCATTTTTTTCAAATACTCAGTTCTTTCGAAACTACTATTTTGATACTTTACGAAGCATCTATTAGAGCGGTGTTAAATAAAAATTTCTACAAACTTGGCGACTAATTGCATGACTATTCTTTTTTCTCATGCCGACTATACTGCCTCGTTTTAAGGATAAATTTAATTAGTGATTCCAGTGGCAGTACCGTAAAAAGAACAACAAATAAATAAGCATTTATTAAAGTGGTATCAATAATTAAATAGTTGTTGTATCATTGTGATTGTATCAGGTGTCTCACTGTTGTAAAAAAGTCAACATACAAAAATGATAAATGGCAATCAGTCTTTTTATTCCACTGCTTATAATTTTAAAAATGATCTCATCGTATTCTAAAACTCTATTTATATTTTTACACTGTGCGTATTTAAAAACCACTGAAATTCAATCTATTTTCAGCAGATCGGAATATTAGCATATTGATTAAGAGGAAAATTATTTTTTCATTCGGTAAGAATAATTAAACGAGTTCAATATCTTTGAGACACCTCGTACATAACATAGTTGTATTTGCATTCGAAGCAGTAAAGATCTGAATGTTTAGAAGAGAAGTATAATCATGTAATTATAACTATAGACAAGATACGTGTAAGTAATTATTTTTATGCGAGTCGGAGGATCGGACGATAGCCATCCGTTGAGTTCGATTCGTTCACTCTCGAAAAGCGTGATGACATTAGCGTGATTATGAACCAATTGATACTGCGTTTCGCCTATGGGAATATTCCACTATCGACGCAGAAATATTGTTTCATTATCAGCGTGATTTATTCAAATTAATTTTCAATAAAAAGTAAAACAGATATGAAAAGCAAGGAAAAGATAGAAGGAATCCTATCGTTCTCCACAACTTTTTAAGAGCTTCGAATATTTAACAATGAATGTGTTTGCAGTTGTAAACGTTAAGAATGCATTCATAAATGTAAGCAAATATCGTTTTTCGAATCATCTTCTCGTTGCTTTTCGTACAACCGATTTAGACACGTTACAATCCCAACTACATACGACGATTGAGACAAGGCATTCATCGTCTGTTATGTAGCGTTCCTGAAACACAAAATTTCTTTTCGTCATTAAACTGTATCTTTTATTGGTCGAAAGCATTATTAGGATTTGTATCATTAAATAGCAGCGTTATGTTGTTTAATAAATCTCGAATGCCTAATCCGTCTTTCCGAACTCCTGCTTTTAGACATTCGGATTCTTCATCATGAGTCCTTGAATACTCGACAATTTTTATTTTTATCTCCTCGATGAATAGAGAAATGTTCTAAATAGCATGGAAGCCTGCGAAATCACTGCATTTTCAGTAGACTTTTTGCTGCTGAAAGCGAAAGGTAATCTTCCGATTGCAGCATCATCTCGTAAAAACTGTTCCGCGCAGCTGTTACTGTAATCCCTTGTATAACTCATCGAATTACCCTTTCATGTTCTTCAAACCAGATTTTCTTCGACTACGACCGTAAACTTGAGAATTCTGGAATGCACAATTTCGATCCAACTATTATTCCATATTTATTCCATATGGTTGAAAATTCAGGGGGCTTGTGTATTTTTATTGAAATTCTTTTTAGCTGCTGCATAGTATATTTTAATTAACGGTTTAGTTAATGATGAATATTAATAAGAAAAAATGCGGGTAGGAGGAAGCGAAGAAAAACGTGGCATAATCTGAATAGGAAGGCAGGCTGTGATTCTGGGGCTTCATTCGGTCGATAGATCGATCGTTCGTCGAACGAATTACACTGATTCCAGTGGCTCATCTGGTATCAGCAACACCCGCTGTGATAAGCTGAGTTACGAAGCCGCCCACATTTCGGATCGTAACTATCTCCTCTTGTTCATTCTCTGTTGTACTTCCGTGAATTAGTGGTCACAGTAGTGTTATACGAACCATTTTCCTGCTAAGTAAGTTTCATATTAAATTATCTCTCCAATGGCAAACGTCATTCGCGACTTCGTTTCTCCTTTGCTGGTGGTACATCGCAACAGTGAAGAGTGTAGCTTTTGTGGTCAACGGAATACAAAGTAAAAAGGACAATAGAAGCACGTTTTTCTCTTGGATAATTGAAAATAGTTTGAACGTTACTAGTGGACAGTTTATTGGAATTTACACAGTTTCACTCGAACAATATCCGACCACTGCAGTGTTCGACGCTTCGAAAAACGCAAATGCCTTGCTAATGCTAATAAGTACAAATTAACAGTTGCTTTTTCTGTGTTTCGAAATAGTATGAGTAGTTCTAACGAGGTTCAAGAGATGCAGACAAAGAAGTATTCTATTAGAGTCTTACGACGTCATTGTTAACTTTCTATCAAGAAGAAAAACGATTAAAAATTCTATTACTCAGGTGAAACATTAGTTTAAACCGCGACGATCTCACAGTGTTTTAAATGAGTCTATGAATTGTTAACTTTCCTGTGATATACAGTTACTGACAGAGATTGTTGTCGGCAGATCAATAATAAAATGAAAATATTTGGCAAATTATTTCACCATGGGAAGAAAAAGAAGAAGCGACAGAAAAAGGCTCCTGCAAGAAAGAAGACTTACGTGCCTCAAGACGATTTCCTTTTACCTGGAAATCTACCGAGGAGGCACAAACGTAGAGTCAAGGTAAATAAATATTTGTTTAACATTAGTATTATAGTTAACAGACAAACGATAGAACTAATTAGTATATCATTATATTGTACTAACATTCGTTACATTGAAATGATGGGATCTACTTCGGATTTCGTAACTTGTTTCCGGCAAGGGTTTACGCTACCCCCTTGTAAATTGCATGACAGGAATATTGTTCCTTGTCTATCGGTGACTCGAAGCCATCGCTAAAACCGCACACAAAGAAAATCGTCAGTTTAACTGGAATATGACACACCTCACGAGCAGCTGGAATGTGTCGCTCTGGCTCAGGTATCACTCTTTTGTATCCCCCAGTCTAAATTTTCCCTCGGATTCGCAGGTAGTACACAAGATTTTACGTGACGCGGAACAAGTGCAATGCGTACAGGTGACAAACCTCGAACACATGTTCATTAAATGATCCGTGAAAGGATCATGAAGTGAAAATCGAACATTTTGTGGAAACTGAAATGCGATTGGATTCTTGCGAACTGTCTAAACAATTTCATTTACTGCATAACACGGTTTGACTACTGAAAGGATAAGTTCGGTCAACAAAATAATGAGTTAATTAAAACGGAATGGAATTAGTAGGCGCACTTCTCGCTTTGTGTATACGCTAATTTGGCTACTTTCAGCTAGGGATCCCTACTTTCAGCATCTCGTACTGGACCGCTTATAATACGTGCATTCATCGTGGTTTACGCGCACGTGCGTTGGTTCCAGATGTGACTTTCACGTAACGGGTGTTGCGTCTGAAACGGATTGACGATTATATTATTATTATCAGTTTTACTGTCGCGTTTCATCGTTTACTCTAAACGCAGAAGTACACGAAACATTTATGATAGTCAGTTAAAAGGTATTGCAATATGCAACCAATCTTTGTGCATCATGTATCGAGAGTTTCAAAATCACATAAAGAATACTTCTCTCAAAGTATAAATCGTATCCGGGATCATTTGTCTTTTCATTCTGAGAAGATCTGAAGAACTTTATACAATATTTTGAAATTGTGCAGCTGTACAAGGGGTTCTGGACCTCTTGCATAGCGCTGGTGCCTCAAGATCGGGCCCATCGCTAGTGAAGCCGAAAACCGGTGCGCAGGCACGCGCATGCTGCGCTCTCTTCCTTCCATTCCCCGGTCCCCTAGCGCAGGTCCGAAGCGGCCCCTACCATTTCCCACTGTTCGCGACACGTTCACTCGAGCAGGCTCCTCCGTACTCGTTTCCCGCAGCCGCCAAGCCCGTTTCTCATCCGATTTGCGTCGACCTGCCGTACAGCGTACGACCAAGCCACGCTCGAATACTACGAGCCTCAAGAATTTCTCCACTTCCTAAGTCAAGGCGTGCTGCAATAGGCAGCGGCGTAACCTGGCAACGATTTTTCCTCTCGCGTGCGTGCTTTTCCGCGTCTCGGTCTCGGGTTACTAATGCGGGCCCCCCTAACTCTAAAGTGTAGTGAAACGCGAGTGTTTTAGAGGTGGTGAAGCTTTTCGGTGCACTTAACGGCATGCAACATCGTCGAGTGGATGGTTAAAAGTTGAGGTGCCAGTGCTGCTCGGAACGCAGGAATTATAATACATGGTTCGCCGATCCTCTGCTGTAAACATATCGTGGGATTTTCGCCAGCCGATGGGAATTTCCTTTAACTGCGATCGTGAGACCCTTTTTGGAATCTCTAATACATCGTAGTTTTTACGTTTTGCTCCAAAAACTTTTTTACCTTACAAATACTCTTTCCTAGTTAAGAATTAACTGCAAAATGCATATTTTTTTAGCGCAGTTAATTTCTTTTACTTTAATTGATGTTTATTAAAGAATTTTGAACAACAGATCTTTTATCACCGTGAATCCTTCACGGTGAACAAATGGGAATTATATTTACCGAAACGAATGATTTTATTAGACGAATACATATTTTGAATAATCTGATAGCGCTCACAGCAAACGCGATATCGTTAATAAAACATCGCCGGTGGAATGTACGATGCGGAAGTCGTCGCGGTGCTTCCCTGCCTTCAGAAAACTTTTTCTCATAGCCAGTCGTTCTTTTCATTGGCCGAGGGTGACTCGGATGATTGGAATTTCGTTCCCCGCTGACAACGTGCTAGTGTTGGTTTTTCGAATGCAGACAGATCCTCTTCCTTTTACCCTGAAAGCTTCACGCTCGCCAAGAATCCACAGGTATTGTACGGGCGTGTTAATGGTTCGAACTTGTCCTTGTAGATCCAGATCGGGTTTGGAAAATGGAAGTTCCGCTGATAATATAGAAACACTTGATCTCCTGCTGCTTGTTTTTCTTTGTGCACCAAGTGGCCTTCGAAATAGCCTTGTCTTCACGCGGCCCCATGTAATTTTTCAAATTATTACTCTAGAATTTCTACTGAAAATCGAGGGCTTCCTTTTTGCGAACGTTAATAAGACGTTGTTCGAGATTCTTTGATACAAAACATCTATTCCCTTGTTTTACGTATTATTTGAAAAATTGCACGAACAGTTGAACCGTCTTAACGACCACTGCGGAAATCTTTAATAAATTAGTATTAAAATTATGAAGGGAACGTCAAGCCGTGCTATGCAGATGAAGGAAATGAAACTTTCAAACGCCAGTAAACGAACATTAAGCGTGAAGATTTTCCCGAGTGATAGCAACTGTTGTTAAACGTGGAAGACCGATAATTCTGAATGAAACAAAATACGTAACAGATTAATCGTCGGAATTGGTTTAATTAATCGAGACGGATTCAAGATCAACGAGAGAAAAAGGCGAGCGCGTGGAATATGAATTAGAACGACGAGGAAAGTGAAGGTCTGACCACTCGAAAGGAAAATGGAATTCCATAACTACGCGCTGCTTTGAGTCGTCCGCGTGTTTTACTCATCGTGCACGAAACGCAATCGCGATTGGGAAAACTCTAGCATCGGAATGAGGTCATGCGATCCTCTGGTCTACCGTGACGTACAATAGAGTATCGTAGGATAAGGAGAGACGTGAACAAAAAGAAGAAATCCTCGGATATATCTGGGATGCACGTGGGATTGACTGCTCCTACACCACTGCTCGTGACGCCCATGCGTCGGAAAAATCCGCCGAGAAAACGCGCGTCGGCTTCATTTTTCCAGCAGGCTACGATTCAGATTGTACGAGAAGAAAGTTTAGATTGATAGAAACCTGGTTGGGAGAAAATGCTGAGAAAGGGAATTGAATAAACCCAATATAATGATAAATACCGGATATAAAATGTATTCGAGAAATAGTCTCGGTATCCGGTGAAACAGAGATTTTCAATAAGATAAACATGCAAGTGTGATTTGGAAAAGTATCTGTATAAGAGAAAGGAACTTATGCGTGGTCAGGATGCTTCCTCGGAGGTACTAACAGGGAAAACGTCGGATTCTCGAGACGAAGTTTTCCAGCACGCGATAATGGATAGGAACGATAATAATGTGGGTGTCGGAAATTCGGGAAACTCCCCGAATTCGTCTTCGACGACACACGGTATTCTTCACAATACTTCCGGCGGGACCGATACACAGGTGCGAGTCAAACAATTTCCTCGAGAATGGTATTTCGTCTCTTGTTACTAGGATTTACAAAAGAATTCATGTAAAAATTACGATTTACAATTGAAATTAACGAAATATAAGTGAAACGTGGTCCTGGACTAAGCTCGGTTTGTATATGTGTTAAGCAGGAGAAGAATCTTGTTAACGTGAACCCGTAGAATTTTCATCCAATTATTTCTACACTCGTTTTCTCGAATTCTTGCCATCTGCTCGTGAGGAACTAAATTCATTAAAAATTTTTTCACGATAAGACGCTCCATAAACGTTTACGACCTTCGTATAATTCTTGAACTGGATAACACGCGAAACAATGATTCCGCTCTTTCAGAACGGAGACAGAGGATGGGAAGTCCATCATGTCACTGTTACCAGAGTTCCCGGTTACGGATTCGGGATTGCTGTTTCTGGTGGCCGGGATAATCCCCATTTTACTAACGGCGATCCTGCTATTGCGATTTCTGATGTCCTGAAGGCGGGACCCGCGGAAGGAAAATTGCAGTAAGGAAGCATAAGACTGCTCCTACACCACTGCTCGTGACGCCCATGCGTCGGAAAAATCCGCCGAGAAAACGCGCGTCGGCTTCATTTTTCCAGCAGGCTACGATTCAGATTGTACGAGAAGAAAGTTTAGATTGATAGAAACCTGGTTGGGAGAAAATGCTGAGAAAGGGAATTGAATAAACCCAATATAATGATAAATACCGGATATAAAATGTATTCGAGAAATAGTCTCGGTATCCGGTGAAACAGAGATTTTCAATAAGATAAACATGCAAGTGTGATTTGGAAAAGTATCTGTATAAGAGAAAGGAACTTATGCGTGGTCAGGATGCTTCCTCGGAGGTACTAACAGGGAAAACGTCGGATTCTCGAGACGAAGTTTTCCAGCACGCGATAATGGATAGGAACGATAATAATGTGGGTGTCGGAAATTCGGGAAACTCCCCGAATTCGTCTTCGACGACACACGGTATTCTTCACAATACTTCCGGCGGGACCGATACACAGGTGCGAGTCAAACAATTTCCTCGAGAATGGTATTTCGTCTCTTGTTACTAGGATTTACAAAAGAATTCATGTAAAAATTACGATTTACAATTGAAATTAACGAAATATAAGTGAAACGTGGTCCTGGACTAAGCTCGGTTTGTATATGTGTTAAGCAGGAGAAGAATCTTGTTAACGTGAACCCGTAGAATTTTCATCCAATTATTTCTACACTCGTTTTCTCGAATTCTTGCCATCTGCTCGTGAGGAACTAAATTCATTAAAAATTTTTTCACGATAAGACGCTCCATAAACGTTTACGACCTTCGTATAATTCTTGAACTGGATAACACGCGAAACAATGATTCCGCTCTTTCAGAACGGAGACAGAGGATGGGAAGTCCATCATGTCACTGTTACCAGAGTTCCCGGTTACGGATTCGGGATTGCTGTTTCTGGTGGCCGGGATAATCCCCATTTTACTAACGGCGATCCTGCTATTGCGATTTCTGATGTCCTGAAGGCGGGACCCGCGGAAGGAAAATTGCAGTAAGGAAGCATACGAAAATTTTACGAATCAAACTAATCCGAATAAGAACTGAACGCATATTTTATAATAAAATTGTAAATTAAAGTTCGTTGACTTTTGGAAACAGTATTAAATTAAATTGTACTATTCGTAAAATTGTTAATTCTGGCGTGTGAAAATGTATGATGATTTTTAGAGTGAATGATCGTATAATA
Source organism: Ceratina calcarata (assembly GCF_001652005.2). Taxonomy (NCBI): domain Eukaryota; kingdom Metazoa; phylum Arthropoda; class Insecta; order Hymenoptera; family Apidae; genus Ceratina; species Ceratina calcarata. The sequence goes on from NW_017180684.1 coordinate 619,819, forward strand.
TCCGCCAATGGAATATCGCTGGAGGGCGCCGATTATGGGGCAGCGATCCGCGTTCTCAGAGATTCCGGGTCAACAGTTCTCTTAGTCGTCAAGCGTAGAGCTTCCTCGAATTCTTCTGGAAATGTAGGAAACTCTACTCTTCAGAGCCACCGGCTAACTCTCACCAGGAACAACAAAAAAGATGGTGAATAAAATCTTTACATATTGCTTCTACAATTATTCAATAGCGCACTTCTTTATTAAAATTCGTGTTATTTCGAACACACTTTCTCGAATTCTTCTCAATAGTTACTATTCTGCTCCCAGATTTCGGAATTGTTCTCGGTTGTCGCCTTTACGTGAAAGAAGTGACTCGAGAGAATACGGGAGTAAAGCCGGGGGACGTTTTAACGCGAATAGGTAGCGTGGCCACGGACAACATGAGTTTGAAGGAAGCCAAAAAATTGATGGACCAGTGTAAAGACAGATTATCGATCGTTGTAACGCGAGACAATTCCTGCTGCCACGTTCAGCAGCAGGCAAAAAGTGAAACCGGAGAATATCTTTCGGGAACGACGAGTTACAGTAGCCAGAACTTATATGTTCCGCCTCCGACGAGGCAGCCGATGGAGGACAAAAGCAATCTTGTTCCCAGAGGCCGTGCCAGAGGTCCTTTGATGGACGTTTCCCTCAGCCAGTTAGACCTTCCTGCGACCCCGACTGTGGACCCGCCTAGACCACCACCCCCGAGGCCTGAAGGTATACAAAAAAAAGTATCGTGTATCGACGAAAACGCACCGTAAAATTACAGATTTTATGCACAAGTCCTTTTTCAGATTATTATAGCACAAGGAGGCAATTGTATGAAGAAGAGTTGTCTAGGACTAAGCTCCCAATGTAGGTCACTTTAATTATCATTAGACTGTGGATTTTATGCGATTATAAGAAAATTGAATGTACCATAAGTATGGAGGTACAATCAGTAGATACGAGACTAGGAGAAATGTTTGTTTTAGGCCTGACCCCCGATTTATTACTTTCCAAAAAGAAGGATCCGTGGGCGTACGTTTATGCGGTGGAAACGAAACAGGTGTTTTCGTAACTGCCGTTCAAGCAGGGAGCCCTGCATCTCTTCAAGGTTTACAGCCTGGAGATAAGATATTAAAAGTAAAATTTTCTTTGAAGCTTACCGACAAACCAACACTTCGAAATATAATACGTATTGATAATTATAGATAAACGATATGGATATGAAAGGAGTAACAAGAGAAGAAGCAGTTCTCTTTTTACTTAGTCTCCAGGAACAAATTGACTTGATCGTTCAACATCGACGACAAGAATACGATCAAGTGGTAGCATCCGGCAAAGGAGACTCCTTCCACATAAAGTAAGTAAAATATTTAACTTTCAATTAAATAATTCATTATTTATATCGCGACATGTCATATTATGATTTAATTTATAATTTATGTTAGCGCGTATTTGAGCTATAGAAACTTGGTATGATGTTCCAGAACTCACTTCCATTACGAACAACCGCAAAAAGGTGAAATGAGCTTCCGTAGCGGCGATGTCTTTCACGTTATAGACACGCTGCATAACGGTGTCGTCGGGTCGTGGCAAGTGTTCCGTATCGGTAGGAACAATCAGGAAGTGCAGAAAGGGATTATTCCGAATAAAGCACGAGCCGAGGAACTAGCGACCGCGCAGTTCAACGCAACGAAGAAGGAAATGAGTGCCAGTGAAAGCAGGGGTAGCTTCTTTAGGAGAAGAAGAAGCAGTCACAGACGTTCTAAATCTCTTGGCCGAGTAAGTTTCCTCTTTGGTAAACTCACTCAGGTAGAAATAAAATGGACAAATATCATTTATGCTTTCTAGGATCACTGGGACGACATAGTGTTTTCAGATAGTGTTAGCAAATTTCCGGCCTACGAGAGAGTAATTTTAAGGCACCCGGGATTCGTTAGGCCCGTGGTATTGTTCGGTCCCGTCGCAGATCTAGCTAGAGAGAAACTGTTAAAAGACTTCCCTGATAAATTCACATCTCCACGTAAGCAGAAAATCTCAAATAAAAATCAGTGTTGAATTTAAAGACTTCTCATCATTTCTAATAAAAAATTATTTACAGAAATGGAAAACCAATTAGATGACAGTGTTGGAAAAAATACGAAGTCGTCGGGTATTATTAGACTTAGTGCCATCAGGGAAGTGATGGATCGGGGCAAACATGCTTTATTAGACATCACTCCGAACGCGGTTGACCGATTGAATTACGCTCAATTTTATCCCATTGTTATCTTTCTGAAAGCTGAGACTAAGCAGATTATCAAGGAAATGCGTGCCGGAATTCCCAAGTACGTAAATCCCATTACTAAACAAATACATATTGACGGAAATTCTTATAAATTCTTAATTTCCAATTTCAGATCGGCGCATAAAAGTAGCAAGAAGCTTTTGGAACAATGTCAGAAATTGGATAAAATCTGGGGCCATATCTTCAGCGCTGTGATCACTTTAACCACACCGGAAGCGTGGTACCGTAAGCTCAGAGAGTTGATCGACCGACAGCAGCAAGGATTACTTTGGATGAGTCAAACCAAGGTAAAAATATTTTTATTGTTCTGATTACGAGCTCCATGAATCCGTATTTCGAATATTGAAAGATATGTACGAATGATGAAAATCCTATTGCCGGAAGGGAAGGATATCTTATTGGTGAAGTTATTTTGTGATATAATTTATTATAGCCATCGTACGGTCGACAAATGACGTGGGAGCCATGTCATTCGTCCGGTGACCCTCGTGATTTACCTCCCCTTCCTCTACCCCCGATTTCGAAGGAAGCCGTGTATCACGACGTAAACGAAAACGATACATATCACGCGGACAAGTTGTTTTCGTTACCTTCTTATCCGTCTCTAGCTTCTGACGTTGTCCGTGAGCAATTTTTCGGCTACATTTAAATCCCGCCTTCCCTCTAGTTAGGTGTCTTGATATCATCTAAATTCAATTGCAATCCGAGAATTCCTTAAATCAGTTTATATTTCTTTGAGATATTCGAGACACCTTACGTTTCATGTTCAGTTTAATTTTTGCATGGCTACGTGTAATGACTTACTCGTGAATCATTATAATACCGCAAGTTGAAATGAAATAGCTTCACAATTTTATTTAATATATTGTGTCTGGAAATTAGTCAAAACGGACAAAGTACTTTATTACTTCTAAAGAAGACGTATTCGGAATGAAATTTCGAAATGTCCTTTTGACGAGAAATAGAATGGGGAAATCACGAGGAATGCATAAACATGACTATATTAACACGATTTTTAACACCTAATCATCAGTTTACTTAATATGTATATTATGAAAAATACATAATAAACAGTATTAAAATAATTTATTATGAGTATTGTATAGGATTTTTTTCATCATTCATCTTAGATTTCACGATGGAAAACTAACAGAATGTTTTATCATGATTGACAAATAATCCCTCTTAAACCAAATGATCGAAATAATCATAGTCCCAAATCGAACTAAAACTATTCAATTGGGAATGTTATAATTTCCTAATAAATTCATTTAATTTTAATTTTTTCCTATAATCTTCAAAATACCTTAACCGAATTTCAGAATTAAGCTTAACCGAATGGCAAGTATTTGTTTTTCGTTCAAAATTTTGACCCTCTCGGATTCTGTGCATTTTTTTAAATAAAAAATGATTTCATCATTTTTGTTGATAATTAAATAGAAGAGAATCTGAAAGGGTTAAATAAAGTAAAGACCTCTGTAACGTGTCGTCCTCTGTGTCCTGCGATGATAGCCGGAAGAAGCACTCTCGGATGACTTCCTATTCCCGATGACTTCTCGCCTCTCCTATGCTTCCTCTCCGGAGAGTGACTTGGAACTCAGTCCGGCGCCAGCTATGCCAGGTGCTTTGGGGGCACCATCCAGATTAAAAAGCAGTTCCGATCCGAGCATCGCGACGCAGGACGACATCGCTGCACCGCCACCGTATTCGACCACGTACCAGGTAAATGCCATCAAGTAAAATCAAACAATTTCAGTGTAATTTACAATTTTCGTTTGTCTTGTTTTAGCAATCGTTCGAACAACCGAAGAGACGATCGCAGGGAGGAATGGGCGATGGAAAATACGGGTTCTCGTTATCAGGGCAGGGTAGCAATCAATCAGGATCGCCTGAATACTTAGGCGGTTCGTTCGAGCCGCGACCGACTCATCATAGTCCTCCTGATTTACCTCCGCGGGTGGATCGCAACGCGAAGCCGAGTAATCAACAACAGCGAAACACTATCGGGAGATCCGCGCAAGAACGGTTGCTTACCAAAACGGATTCAGTATTGGATGTCGCAAATTATATTAATGCTACGCCTCATAAAGCGAACGCAACGTCGTCGCTCGAAAGAACTCAACCGAAAGCAGTAAAGTCTTTATATTTGTTCAGTTACTCGTCAAAGTTAATAGGATATGCTAATTTCATTACGGATTTTATCACGTGTGCGTAGGGAAGTTACGACAGCATGTCTTCCTACGATTCTTATAATAATACAAATGGAAATGCTAGTTATGGTACACCGGGTCTGAACACATCGACTGGTCGGTTGGGTCCCAACGTTCCCGATGATTTGAAAAGTTCTGGTGGACCTGCGAGACCACACGATCCTTATAGATTCACTCGATCGACTGCTCAACCGATCCCAGGTCACGATTCACAAACGAGAACCGATTATGCCAAATACAGGTATACTTGATATGAATATTTTGCTATACAGAAGAAGCCCTAAATGCAAAAACATCCGAACTGTTAAATCTCTCCTCCTTTTTTGACTTTTAGAATGATGGCACGAAAGCCTCGACCTTTGAGAAGAGCCTGTAGAATTTATATTTCTAGTCGAGATACATTAGTCTAAATGTCCAATCCTATTTTTTGCTACTCGACATTTTGTTTAGCCATTGTTCTTAAATTCCACCTTTAATTTATCCCGCATTAAATTCCTTCCCAAAGACTTATCCCTAAATTATGCTTATCGTCATTATTTATCTAGCTCCTATTGTATCCCCGTAAGCTAGAACATTTTTACCTTTGTATTATAGCCGGACAAACGATTACAAGTCCATAACGTTGCCGCAAAACAAACCTGGGGGATCGTATAAACCGATACCACCTCCGAAACCGAAGAACTACAGACCGCCCCAAGCAAACATGACTCAACCAGAGAATAATGGAAACGAAGGAAATAATACTCATCAACACTCGAAAAGCTACTCCATTGCTACTTCTCACGTTAGTAAACTGATGAATAGTTTTGCCCCATGCTTGTAATTGCGATCGTATGAAACGTGGATCTTTCTCATATTTCAGGTAGAAACTAACAATGTCCAACGAAACAGTGGACAGTACTATTACAATATTCCGCCCCCGAATCGTCACGATTCGAATCTGGGCAACTCCCACCACAACTTGAGCCATCTCTCCACGCCCGCGCACAATCACAGTTTGAGCCATACCCACGCGCATTGTAGCCCGCCAATGTCGCACAGTCACAGTAACAGCGCGAGCCAGTTAAGCCTCGGCCTTTCGCATAACAGAAGCAACGTTAATCACAACGGGTATGTTATGAACAACGGTCACAACACGAGCGGACAGTGTTTCCCGACGAGTCCGGGGCACAATCGAGAACCAAGCGGCCTAGATCTCGCAGGAAGCAGAGAGCAAAGAGGAAGCGCGTTCGAACTTTATCGCAAACCCGTGCACCATTACAACGCAAGGTAACGTTTTAAACTCTTTACGCCTATATCGCATTTTCCTTTGCGTATCGGATTGAATTTACTACAGGAAATATTGTTATTGCAGTTAACATGCGCAAGGACTTATAGGAAAGCGTAAGTTATTAATCATACTAACTTGACATGAATAAAATCGTGATAAAATTTACATGTAGCAAAGAATATGAATATCGGAAAAGAAGGATTAATTGAGAGCTCGGAAATTTAATCTATCTCACCAGTTTTCACTCAAACTTTGTATATACGATTTTAATAAAAAAATGATAACAAAGTTTTGCTAAGCATATTTCGTATATTCTTCTTTTAATGCTACTGTAAGTTGCATAGAACCGTTTAGAGCAACTCGTTAGACAGAAAGATTATTTTCTTAGGATTATTTCTTTTTTAAGAACGAGCCAAAAATTTTTATAGGGCAAATTTACTTTTGTACAGCGTCCAATATACATCGATAACATATTAATATTTCTTANTCATATAAAAAAGATGATAAGGTTGCATTCAATTAACTTATAGTTAGTCATATCAATTAAGAGTTAGTTCATATTATTTAATAACTTGAATTAACTGGAATCACAAAACTTCATATCCTACAAACTGTAAGCTCCTGACATCACGTGTACATATACTACACCAGTGTTTCCATTATCGTAGCATACCCTCGTAAAGAATACTAGTTAATTTTCAATCAAACTTTTTATAATTACTTATTAATGATATTACGCATTATACGTGGTTAGATATGTAATACTTTATATTCGTAGGTTTATCAGTTTGTTGATAATGATACATTAAGAATGAAATGAAATTTACGTTACTTAGCAGACTCTTAACAACTTTACAATTAAGAGAAGCTTAGATATAATTTAACGTAGAAAAATGGAATAAGAATACTACTTAGAAACACTGGTTTACGAAGCAATACGACTCACGTCGGAGATACGTAAGGTGGGAACAATAAAATCTCCGATTTATGACTGGTTCGTTAGCAATTAAAATAAGCGAACCTTGTCGCAAATCATGGATTTCATCCTTATTCGATGATAATAATGATTAGTCAGAATCAACGTCATTAATTATGAACGTTGATTTAACCCTGATACATATTAGGAGAACCTTGATTATCCGAAAATATAATTACAAGAAGACACAAGAACGATCAAAATTAATCGATCTATACTTCTACTCTCATTAAAATCAAAGTTAAGTAAGCGATTAATAAATTAATCTAACGTAGTTGGAGTATTTATCGACATCAAAATTGACATTTCAGACAATATTTTAACTTCTAATAATTACATACTTTCGCATCGTATTAATACATTACAAGTCTTTCAATGATTCTAATTTTATTTACAATTATTTCAGGCAATTGACCGCAGGGTAAAAAAACGGGCAGAGGTAACGATAAGTCTAATATATCAAAAATAGAAAACACACTTAGTTTTTATCAAACGAAATTCCGATAACCAAGGTTCTATAATAATTAAGTAGATAATAAAAGACTCACTTGCTCGTCAACTAGTGACCAATACTAAGCGAAAATACATCTACGATACGCCAGTTATTGTCAATTAAATCCCAGAGTATTTGAGACGGCAGAGAAGAGGTGAGGGTGGAAATTTATTTGAGACCCAACAGCCATTCTGCAACGCCGAGGTAGTAAACGGTTTGTGCAATCCCGAATAAGGGCGCTATCACGATCATTCTGCATGCACCGCCCTTGAAGAACGCCGTCGGACCCTCGTTCTTCATCGTTTTACTGCGAAGGCATGCGTCAGAAATATGATTAAATGAAAAAGCAATATCGTAATTTTATAAGCCTATTTCTACTCACGTTATGCAATCAAATACACCGTTGTACGTCGGCTCGCCGGGTGCCTTTTTGATAACTTGCAATCTAGTTTTAATTACATCGAATGGATTCACTGATAATGCAGCTGTAGAACCAGCGACGCAACCAGCCAAGAATGAACACCAAAAAACGGCTGAAAAATAAAAGTAATAATTTATGCGTTAGCTGCAGGTTGTTAATTGTAAACCATAGTCAGATGTGTCAGGAAACGTACAAGATCCATCCTCTCTTTTCGGACCCATATCGTTCAGTCTAGCAAAGAGTGGGAAGTAAATAACAGAAAATGTAACGTCTCTAAGCGCGGTTGCACCCGTGCCTTGATAAAGTCCCAGAATACCTCTTTTTCGCAGTAAATCTGTCGTTAATGACCAGGCCGACACTTTTGGCACCGTTTTGCCAGCTGTAAACAAATCACTTTTATTTCACAAAATGTCAATCGGTTACCACCGAGCATAACCGACTTATGTCGTTTGGGACTCTGATACTTGAAGGGTAGAGGCAGGGTTCACATTTGATGTCAATTACATTTCTTATAGTACAACATTTAATGGATATTAAGAACATTTCGTAGCCCTTCCTTTCCTTATTCGAGCCTGTTTCATTGTCAATAAAAATGTCTAACATAAAAATTGCATCCCGTATGGCAAATATGTCAGCACAACCGATAAAAGCGATTAAAGCTCTGTTAAGGATGTATTGGCTATACAATCAATCCCAAAAGTTTATGCACTTTAGAAACGCATTTTTTAAAAAGAAATCAGACGTCGGAAGAACATTGCTAATTATAAACAACAACAAAAAAATTTTTTATTTTTCCGAGATTTTTCCAAGGGGTACCCCTTCAATTTCTTCCAAATTTTCGTTTTTGGCCAATAACTCCTAAACCGTTGGAGATACGGGAAAAATGCATAGGACCTTTCTTGTAGAGGACGACGAGATCTACAATTTCCATGTAAAAATTTTTCACTAGCGTCAATAGTTAACGAGTAATTTGCAAAAAACTGTTTTTTCGTTTTTCGTCAATAACTCGTAAACTATTAACGCTAGTGAGAAACTTTTATACAGAAATTGTAGATCTCGTCGTCCTCTACAAGAAAGGTCGTATGCAATTTTCCCGTAGGACCAACGGTTTAGGAGTTATTGAGGAAAAACGAAATTTTTTTCCAAAAGTTCGCCATTTCGACGCTGGGATGGTCGGATTTTGTCAACATCAATAAAATGCCATATAATCATACGTAACTCGTTAAATATCGAACTTAGAAGGAAAACAACTTTTATTTCAAGCATTTTTCGAAATTTTGAAGAAAAAAAATTTTCTTAAAAGTTATTGGAAAGCATTGGGCCAGCAAAAGATTCATTTACCTTCTTTCGCCGCCGTGGCTACGCGTCCAGCGTCTTGCATTTGGATTTTTAACAACTCCATCGGAGTCGTGACGACGATTTGACATGCTCCAGCTAAGCCACCGGCGAGCATCTCACGTTGTATTGGCAGTCTCTGCCTGTGCAAAAAATCGTTACATCTCAGCAACTGCGGATGTTGAATCTATACGTAACAATACCATACCAATCATTTGATAATGAAATCAATATTGGTAATGGTATCAAAGTATCAATTCTAAGTATCAGTAACAGTACGAACTACGTAGGCATCGATCAACTTTCATATTTTACAATAATGATTCTGATCGATATGACTACTATTACGTTTTCAATATGATTGAAAGAAGAACATACCCAGGCCCGGTGGATAAGTAGTGACGGAAAGTATCATTGGCAGTGAGTTTAATTGCTTTCTCCGGCGTGATTAAAAGAATGTTCACAGCAGACCCTTTGTACATGCCAAAATACCCCTCAGCCCTGTAAGTCTTCCTGAAGCAATCAAGCCTGGAACGTATTTGCCATGTCATTTAAATTCGATGTCTGTGGAGGAGATTGCTTTGTCGTAGTTTAATATTTGCTTACATAGACGTATACATTCGTTCACCGCCGGGTCCTATAACTTGATTCTGTAATCGTGTTTTAACCAGGTCCAGTGGGAATACCACAGAGACACCGATAATACCCGCGATCCCACCATTTATGACTTTTGGAAGAAGTCTACAATTTTATTTTCGATAAAGTCAGTAACATTAATTCTAACTTGCTTAAACGATCACTTACTTAAATTGTTCTGAAGGTTTTTGCACGGTGTGCTTTTCCATTGAAACTAATTTAGAAATTCCTCCCTGTTACGAAATTACTATTTTTTAATACAAAATTAACGATAGGAATATAAACGAATATCGAAGATTTTTATTCGAAACGTTATAAATATATACATCTTATCACAGAATTAAATAATCAGCAGCGTTGTACAAACATTGAAAAGATATTGATCATTGAATTATTTTTTTGTTCTATTCCAAATACGATTACGAAAAATTTTTTATAATTAATGTACGATACAGATGCGTTTGCATGCAATCAGACAGTCATATGATCACAAAGCTATGCATATATGTATAAATGGCCTCTTTTATTCTGGCAACATCACGAACAGCTTTTAGCTACCATTTCCTCGTCTTAAAACGTGACCTGGACACATCATCGATTTCTTATGAGAGCTCTAAAACTTCCAACAAATATTGCGACCGTCACTTCAATTGCTAACTAATCTATACAGGTCAATATTTTGTAATGATCTCACAAGTTCATGTGACGATTTCATTTGCATGTACTTGAAATTACGTTTGTGCAATATACATAGAATGGTGGGAGATTTTTAATGAATAGATCAATGATGAAAACTTAGTGACTTATAAGGAAATGCAGTTTTTATAGCTTACTTCTTTAATTCTCTCTACAATTGGAAAACGATTAGTTAGCAAATTTGTAAGTGACTGTCTTAGAGTTTCCCAACGTTCTCAGCGATTTTCGATACCTTACGATTCAAGAGGTTTCGATGGGAGTGTCGATCAATCTCTCTTGAATGAACGCTTTCTTGCACACGTACGAAGTACAGATGCATACGAAAAGTAATTATAAAAAATTAATTTAGACGACAGTGGGATCGGAAAAAATATTATGCGACTGACACTAAAGTTTGTTCCGTTAGAAAAATAGTAAAATAAACATGGAATGTACGTCATTAACATACATATACATAATGTCTGTAATAATTTCTACTTGTCACGTGTGGCCTACATATGTTTGGCAAACTTCTATTAGCTGAAATGATAGTAGTATGATATTTCACACCCTGACAATTCCGAGGAAAATTAAATTTCCGTACTCCTTCGTGACTCGATTTGGGTAGTTGTATACAAATATTTATTACTCGATATTCGATTTCAGACACATGTCTTTAAAATAACAAAAGAAGACCTTGACGTTCATTACAATTCTATTTCTTACTATTTTATCTGCATGTAATCGCGGTCCTTGTTAATATAATGAAACAAAAATACGGAAATGTTATGTAACGAGCTTATGAGTGCATATGATCGCATGATACATAGATATTTACACATTCTTCTAACGATGAATTCAATCCAATACTATTAAAATCTAATCTGTATCTGAGAAATATTTTCGTATAATATTTCATATTTCGCTCTAAATGATTGTATTTTATTTTAAATATGAGTTAATTAAAGAATCTAAAGCAAAGGTAGAGTAAGAATACAAATTAAGTCTTAAAGCTTACAGATTAATTACAAACGAATGAATAATAGAAGACTAAGTAGAAATACATACATCGCATGTCATATACAATGATAATTCGGTTGTCAAATGTAAAGTATGCGGAAGTAAATAAGAGAAAAACGGTGAAGTGATTGATGAATAACGATACGATGAAAATATGAGTGATCAGTAAGAGTAGGTTGGAGAGGCATAATCAAATCAGATAATTGTAAGACTTTGCGGTATTATTATGGTTAGGTTTCAGTGAAAAAACTAACTAATTGCTATCCTAGTTCGCTATTCTGTCCAGCCAATTGCATTGCGTAGGAAACGGGTTTTCAGTAAAAGGGAAAATTTCGAATCGCGTATCGTAGGAGGTTTTCATTTCCGAACACGCTGACGGCAGCGTATTGATCAGCGGTCACAAGTCAAACAATCAGAAAACGAGAGAACTGTCGAACGAGAGCACACGTATCGGCAAATAACGAGTTGTTCCTTGGGTAATACGACAGAATTTTGGAATGACAGTTCACCGGAAATTCTGCAGAAGACATACTCACCGATTGAAAGTGGAGTGTGCTGATCGCTCGCAGTGCTCGCAGTATCCCGTTGACAGAAGTCAATTCTTATCATCGAAAGGTGTGATAAATGATGATGTTAGAGCCTCAATTCCAAACAGGCAGTGTAACTGGCATGATATCCGTCGAAAGATACCGTTTTCACCGGGGATCACAAAAGATAAAAGAGGACTCGATGCGGGACCGCGGATGGAACCGTCGTTGACTTGCGTCACAGGTTATGCGCCAATCGTCGCGGAAGCCTTTAAGAGAGAAAGAGCGAAAGAGAACGAAACCGACGATTATTCCGAAGGGATGATGCTCTCTTTCTCACAATTTTCACTGATTCATTATGATGTACTGTATCCAGCACATCTTATGACCTTCAATAAAATTAAATTGAATGCAATGCTGCCGAAACGTTGGAATAATAATTTTTCTTGGAAACGGTTTTACACCTAAAAGCCTCAAGTGAGAAAATTGTATAATGCCAGGCCGTGAAAGCTTCATCAATTCTTCCTTATTTCATGATCTAAATGCCTTCAATTGTAGGAATTAAAATTCATTATTGGTCATTTACTAATGACTAATTGAAATGCTTTTAATAGAGATGATGATGCGCTTTTTTTCTGAGCGGTCATAGTCAAACGACACTCGATAGTCGCACTTGAAAGATAAATATTGCGCTAAAGTCAGATTGTATCAAGAAATTTTATAACAAGAAGAAACATTCACCATTATATGTATATTTGCAATTGCATATAAACAAGCGCAAAGTTAAAAATTAATCCGTACTGCTCTCTGGAGATGTCAGGATACTCGCTTACGATCGTTTACGATTGCTCACGATAGTCACGATTCAAAACATCGAAGTGCGCGCATATGATTCGACATGCATGAAAATATGTGAAGAGATGAGAAAATTTATTCATCTTAGTCTATTTTTTATGTATTCAAATATTTAAACAGTCGCAGTATTTTTTACAACTTGTTATCTACTTAATGTTATATACAAATTGTCTATGAACAAATATCTAAGAACTTTAGTTAGACGTTGAGTCTAACCTTGATCTCATAGCATCAACTGTCGTTTTCATATTATAACTAGTTATTGTTACAAACAATACTTAATCAAATAATGACATCAATTACCATTGAAAGCTCTTCCTCTGAGGATGAAGATCGTATTTATCCAAATCCTGTTGCGAGGTTGAAAGGTATGTGTACAATTGTACTTGTTTCATAGTCTTTCAGTAATTCTTCTAAATTTCTCAATATACAAAGTGAACGTAAAAATATGAGAGTTTCATTTGTAGCCTTGAGACAGGAACGATTATTACCGCAAACTAATAATAATATAGGAGATAAAGAAATAAAGGAAACAATAGAAAGAGCCCCTACAGAAACAATAGAAACAATAGAATTAATAGAAACACAGAAGGATCAACAAGACATTGCAGAGTTGATGTAAGTTTAAAACTTGTAAAATAAAATTGACAACCTGAGGAAAAGTTAATTTACACAAGCTTCCACTTACAGCACTGGAGTAGCAATGAGAACATATGCACTAAGAAGCCGAAAAAAAATATGGGTAAATTAATTTCTGAATGTTAAGAGTATATACAGAGTAGCTGTTATTTATTTTTATTCTTCTTTTTTAGAGAAATAATTCACAAGAATTAGATTCAGATGTAGAGATCGTTTCTGCAGAAGACCCTCAACTGGATTGTAGTTTAACACGTGAAAACAGTATGAACAAAAGTTTTAATGAAGATGAAAATTATGAAATGAGTATTAAAGTTCTTTGGCGATCGAAATACGTCCATTACATAAGTATCTGTAGAGTATGTATTCTCAAGTATATAATGTCTAATATAAAAATGAACCACATTCTTAAAAATTAGTTAATCGTATTATTATAGAATGAAGAATGCCGCAAAATTTTCGAACATTTTGCAACGATAGAACGAGTACCAGCAGACGATATAATAATAACGAACAAGAGTAAAACTATTAAGAAGAACGATACTCCTGCGTCCATCGGTTTGTCTATCATAGATATACTCGGTAAATTGATCATGAATAATTTATTTTTTATAAAACAGAATTCTATAGCTTTTTGTTTCAAATAAACACAAGTAATATTTCCGTAGAAGGAGGCATTGTTAAAAAAACTGGTACAGATTCTCAGAACGGTGCTGAGGAGGATATAGATGAAGATACTTGTGTAATAAAAATACAAACAGGAGCCAAGAAAAAATTAAATATTCGTGTAAAACGTGATGAAACTTTCAAAAGTTTGTTAGAAAAATGTTCCCAAGAATTAGAAGTTGAAGAATTGAAAATTAAATTATACTTCGATGGAGAACTGATCAGCCCAACAGACACGCCTGACTCTTTGGATATTGAAGATGAAGCATGTTTCGATATACGATTGCCCTCGCAGTAAAAGGTAGTCCAAAAAATATATTATTTATTAATATATGACGTACATCATACTCGTAATAGACTAGTACTTTATTTAATTTTCTGATTGTTCATTGATGAAATAATATAAAAACAAAATAGTGAGGAAAAAATATAAGCTTTACGTTTTACTACGTTTTATTAGAAAGTATTATCAATAAATTATTAGATAATTATGTCAGTATTATTGGTGGTTCTTCGGAAGGCGGTAATTCCTTAGTTTCCTGGGCCTCTACAACCCTACTTCTTATTATATTTCCTTCGGCATCAGTTTCATCAATCGTTATCAAAATATTCGAAATCACAGGAACAGATTCTCCCTCATTTTTCTCCTCTGGTTTTTCCTGGGCCTCGTTGCTCTCATCTCCACTTGAGTTTACATCTTCGACAATCTAATAAATAAATGATACATTTCACTAATTTTCCACAAATATTCGTTAGTTTGTTCTAAACAAAAATATTACCTCCACTCGAGGTATGCTAGAATTGTTATTTAGCTTAATTTTAAACTTTCTATTTTCCTGTTGTTTCGAGTGATTAATAGAAGGAATGTTCGATTCGTCAACAGCTTCGTATCTAACCGTTTGCAATCTATAACAATTGTTATCAGCCTGGGTATATTGAAATCTCTTATGACCACTAGGTAATTGCAATTGATGTGCTTTAATCAAATGTTTCGTCAGTATATAGCTTTTCCTATATTTCATCGGGCATTCGTGGCAGCAGTACCATCGTATTTGCATAACGTGAACTCGTTCGATATGCCTGGAAATACAAGGTTTTTATTATAAAAAATGTGCACGTTTAAAAGTTAATACGGATAAAAAGAATACGCAAGAAAATGTTTAATCCACGTACCTGTCCAAAGTATAAGCGTGTTTGCATTTATACTGACAACCATCGACAGTACATGAAAAATTCGGTCCGTCTGTGTGTACACTCATGTGCGAATCTAAATCCTGCTGGGTTTTGGCAGCATGACTGCAAAATTGACAGGGAAAAGTTCTGGTAGAAACATGTCTGTACCTGACATGTTTAGCCAAACCGGTCGGTGTAGAGCAACTCATATCGCATAGAGTGCATTTGTAATTAAAAATATGTAACCGCATATGTTCTTTCAGAATTCCTTCGGTAGGATAATATTTATTGCAATGGGAACATCGGAATCCTTGAACTAACGATAATGAAACAGAATAATTAGAAAAATAATTCTTTTCTTATTGACGACTGAACTTCATTGGCATAAATTAAATTTTACCGTCGATTGGCATTTGCCTTTTGCAATGTATATGAAATTTTGTATTGGAACAGAAAGTAGCACCACAATCGGGGCAGGCAACAATCTTTTCCTTCGTATGACATCTCACATGATCCCTTAACTTATATAGACTTGGAAATAATTTCCCACAGTCTGTCCATTTACATTCTATGCCACCTTCAATTTTTCTGCCCCTTGGGTTCTCCTCTAAGTGAGCACCCACATGATATATGTAGAGCTGATAATTTCGAAAATCATTTAAACATTCCTCCCACCTACAAAAGAGGGGTGCTGGTAGGTCAAAGACATTTTTCCATTCAGGATTACGTCGGCATTTCTGAAATAAAAATAATATTTTCATGTAAACACCATATAACGATTTTAAAAATTGTTTAATCAGACAACAATGTAATGAACATTTTCTTACGGGTAATTTGATCCGCGCGCGAATATTTGATCCGATACATTTCAATTTCGTATGGAACGAATGATAATTGACGTGTCTAGAAACCTCATCCGGATTACTACTTTCATACGTACAACCATTCCATTGACATACGTAAGTTTCGACATCATCCTCATTGGGTCGCACACATACATCGGCCACGTGCTTGCCTACGTGTCTCGCGTATCTCTCGACATGATTGGTTTCGTACTCGCAGGCCGTCCATCCGCAATACAAACGATAAACCTGACGTTTCAGCGGTAAACCGACTCTTCTTCTCTTTGTACCGCATTCTGACACGGAATCAAATTCAGAATCAGTATAAAAACTTTCATCGTTGTCGTCATCGTCGACCGTGTCTTTTTTCTTATCGTCTGCAGACGAAGAATCGTTTTGCAACTCTACCCAACCGATGCAATGTTCTTTCACCTCTTTACTAGGCATCAACTTTACCGAAGCTTCGGACATTTTACATACTTTATCTTTATATTTATAAAAAAAAAGGAATCAAATTTTATTCATAAGGTGTATCTATTCATGTATTGCTATCAAAAAAACTTCGTTTCAAACTTATTTCTATAAAATCGTTAACTCCATCAATGAAGTCTACCGTACACCTCTCTCTGGTCAATGTTCGTGTCGAGTACGTCGAGTACTTGCACTTAACATACCTAACCTGATTCTAAACTAAACGTGAAATAAGTGCGACAATAAGAACTCAGAGTTCAACAATAAGTATTACTCTAATGTCTCTATAGAGCTATAAAATGTTGAGAATACTTTTAAGTGGAAAGATACGCAAGTTAACTCCTACTTCAGAGGGAACAAGGAACACATTTTTCGTTCCACTGATTTCACTGAAAACACTCTTCAGCGACCACAAGAGATCCTCCACGATCTACGCGCTGTCTTCTGGTTATTATATTCTCTAAATTTCCTCGTTACACTTTTACTCTTGCAAAATGTCACGAACGAAACATGAAAATCTTCGCTTCGAAACTCGAAGCATAACTAGAGCTTTCGTACTGATACTTTTATTACGTTCCGCCAATTTTAACTACGCATGCGTGTAGCGATCCTGAGTTTAAACAATCGAAATATTTAGTATTTCAACAAAATACAGATTTGTTTATAGTACAATAATTCGTTTAAATAGGGTATGGTAAATGTGGGGTAGCAGTAATTCGAATATCAGGTCCAAGTGCATCGTTAGCTTTGGAAAAGATGACTAAGATATCTAATCTGAAACCTAGAATAGCTCTCTTGAGAAAAATTCATGATCCAGAGACCAAAGAAGTTCTGGATAGAGGTCTATGTCTTTGGTTTCCAGGTACATCTTAATTTAAAAACGGGAATAGCTAAATAACTTTGTATTTGTCAAACAATATATTTTAGGACCTAATTCGTTTACTGGGGAAGATTCTGTAGAATTTCATATTCATGGTGGTCCTGCAGTGATCACGTCAGTCCTAAATGCTCTTTCAAAATTACGATTTCAAGTGGCCCCACCTGGGGAATTCACAAGAAGAGCTTTTCTGAATGGAAAATTAGATTTAACAGAAGCAGAAGGTATAGGAGACCTAATCGAAGCAGAAACTGAAAAACAGCGCAGGCAGGTATAGAGGAAACGTGTCTTATATTATCTCTGCGAACACATATAGTTTCCTATCAGTCAATTTGTCTTTAAAGGCCTCTAATCAAGCCAGTGGATCTCTTCGACGTCTGTACGACTCTTGGCGTGTTACTTTACTAAACGTTCTTGCCAGTTTAGAGGCCTATATTGATTTTGCTGAGGAGCATAGTGTAGAGTCTACGGTCTTAGAAGATGCCAAAACTACTGTACAAAAGTTGTCTAAAGAAATTGAACAACATCTCTCCGATGGAAGGAAAGGAGAAATTTTACGTAGCGGGATTCATGTAACGATCCTTGGCGAACCTAATGTAGGGAAAAGCAGCCTCCTAAATCTTCTCTCTAGGAAAGATGCGGCTATTGTCACATCTTCCCCAGGGACAACAAGAGATGTAATAGAGTTAACAATAAACATCTGTGGATATCCAATGATTCTCGCAGATACTGCGGGTATCAGAGACAATCCAGAAAACGAAATCGAAATAGAAGGGATTAGAAAAGCGAAGGAGTATTGCAAGAAAGCGGATTTCGTCGTGTGCGTAATTAGTGCTGAATGTAATATCCAGAATTCTTTAGAAGAATACTTGGAACAATATAAGAGTTCATTGGAAATAGATAAAGAAAGAGTTCTTTTCGTACTGAATAAAGTAGATTTGCTTGAAGAGGAAGATAAGAAGAAGTGGAAAAAACGGAACATTATTCCTATTTCTTGCAAGACAGAAGAGGGGTTGAAGAATCTTATAAATGCATTAGGACAGTGTTTTGAAGAAATGTGAGTAATTCATTTTTACGAACATTTCAGAATGCTAATCTAATGTCGGAAATTCCAGGTGTGGTGATCCCAAAGAAGAAAATCCTGTAATCAGTCATGCAAGATATAGAAATCATTTATTGCATGTTGTAAAGTATCTTGAAGAATATTTAAAGAAAACTGAAATACCAGACTATGACATGGCTATATCTTTACAAGATATCAGAGGTGCAGCTAGGGAACTAGGTAAGATAACAGGTACTATTAGTACCGAGGAAATACTCGGTGTCATTTTTAAGAATTTTTGTATAGGAAAATAAAGGTTCATTTAAGAAATGTTTATGATCGCAATTTTTCTGAAAGACAGAATTGTCATTATAAGTTGCACGATAATTAATATTTATTTAAATATATACAGCACATTTTTATAACAAAAAATGGAAATAATGTTCTATTAGAAGAGTAGTTGTCAATTCTCAGTTTTTTTTCTCATGCTCTGTACCCAGGTGAGCTATATTCACCTCATCCAGATTTATATTTTGATCTTTCATCGCTTGCTGAAACATCACCATAAAAAAATAAGTCAATAAACTGAGCAATGATATGAAACCACACATGTCTTGCATCAGTGTACATGTAATCAGTATAAAAGATTGACCACTTGTTTAATTTTTTTTTATGGATCACTGTCATTATTTTGCTATGAAAATGATCAGTAATGTTGATGATCGAAAAACATGATTTATGCTCTTCGTACATTATTCGCGTTTCAAATATATATTTCGTTTTTCAATACCCGGTAAACCAGCAGCATCAGGTTAGAAATTTGGAATAGAATTTCTTCTAATAAATTTAACTTACCGCTACACATTTGGTATAAAGTTTAAGTAAATCTGCACATTCGCTATCATCGTAAATGCCGTGCAAAAACTTTTCCGAGAACCATTCGTTGAAACACCGATCATACTTTGCTTTCAAATCTTTACAAGCTTCCATAATTTATCGGTACATTTATTTCGATCAGAATGATTTTACTTTTATACTATCGTCCGCAGATGCATTTATTGATTCGGGCATCAGTTAATTAAACCGGCATTATGGATTGTTTTTGATCAGTCGCAAGAATTTTTCTCAAGAACTCCGGGATACATTATTCGTGTAACCTACGTGACGTGCTCCAAGCCTTAGAATTGTTTTATCACTACTGTTAGCAACTACTTCCTTTTATAAACTTCTATGATATTTAACTTCGAATAAATCATACATAGTTAAAGGAATAAAATAATATACACTTCGCGACATTAAAATCAATTTTTAATTTTTTACAAACTGCAATAAAGTACACATTTTATCGGTGTTTGCAACTTTGTAAGATAAGTTCGATAGAAAATATAAAATGGTATTCCTTCTACGGGCGATATTAGCTTTTACGTAAATTTTAATTACATGTTTAATTAATGGAAGGATGAATGGACAAAAATTATAAAAAATTTGGTTACCTGAAGGCACTGATTGTATAGTTTGAAGTGATCCGAGCACATCGTTTCGTCAAAATCTCCTTTAAGAAATTTTTCGGAAAACCACGTTTTGAAACAACCATCATATTCCTTTTTTAATTGATTACAAGCTTCCGCGATACTATTCATTTAATTTTCGAGATTATTATTAACTCTCGAGTGCGATTTTAATCAAAATAGGTATTGTTTTAACAAGAGATTTCTGGTTGCAGCATCGAATTTTCTCTCGAACAACTAGAAATGCCTATAAACAGCGTAAATTTAAATTGATTCGCCATAAACGTGATTCCGTGTTAATAGAGTTACAAAAATTGATTTACATATTAGAAGAATCGATTCATAGTTTATTCAGGCAGAATCGATTAATCGAATTAGCTTTTCTTATTATCTTACAATAAGCAGTTTAACATAAAATAGTGATAATTCGTGAGATTGAATGGAATTTATTTGTGGTGAATATGTGTTAGGACGCATTATATACATTAGTACAAGAAAATTCAGATTTAACTTACGACAGGGAACTCTTTAAACGATAAAAGTTATCAGCCTATAAAGAATATACGAGTACTTTGTGGTTAGATATCGCAATTTAGTGTTGATCTGGCCAACGGTTCTCAACTAGATTATTACTAAATCTAATAAAACATTAAGAAAGTTACGTAGGGAATTTTAAGGAAGCGGTATATTTTGTAAAAGCTGATCATCATAATAATGTACTATTTTTTCGTAACATAGCTGATATAAATTGCATCAGATATAAGAATTCATTGTTTTTTATTAAATAAACTATTGTTACATTGTATTAGTCAAACCTTCAAGTAAAAAAAACACTTCATAAATAACTCAGATTACAAAATTCCATTATCTTACAGTATATTTTACAATATTCTATGTAATATGTCAGTTGGAACTTGCATTGTTTGATCATCAACTAAGACTATGTCAAAATTTTCCATGTATGAAGAAAGACTATCTTCAACCTGAAAGAAACCGTAAAATATCCACTTTAAATGTTGCAAGTAATATTATGTAATGCAATAATACTTACATTGTCATAAAGAAAACCAATCTTTAGTACTGCATTTGCATTCACCATGCCATCTACCATAGACGCATCTCCTGTGGTATCACCCATTAAGAGAACATTTTTTCTCCTTTCAAGGACTTTAAAATAGTCTTGCTCTAGTGCGTATTCATTTTTGTTGAATACGTGAATCAATCTCTCGTTTTGAAAACCTTCCAGTTTTCCATCTTTATATTTGAGAAAATTTGAGATTATCTGGAGATTAAAGTATTTCTTATTAGTATTGCTAATACTACAAATCTAAAAGATGAAAAATTGTACTTAGATAGTTATTACCTTTACATTATCAAATAGAACTCCCTGATTTCTTAATATACTTTCAACAACATCACCTAATCCAGCACTAAAAACCAGTACTGGGACTTTAGCATGGTATAATTTTTTAAAAAGTTCTTTAGTACCCTCTCTTAAATTTGCTCCATACATCTCGCTTACTTCTGGTATCTCTTTAGGATCGAACGGTACCCCTTTTAATATAGCCTCCGTAGCAATCATCCATTCTGTCATTGCTTTTATTTTTTCTTCGATCGATAAAGTATGATCGATTTCAATTGGCCTATATTTTTTATATAGACGACCTGACTCCTTTGCATACGATTCTGGTAATTGCTTACACTTGCTAAAGATTCCTGTCGTTTCAAAATAAAAACATTAGTTCAAATTACGTTCTGTATATATTTTTAAAAATTATAATATTCATTTACATACCGAAACTGCTGAGAACATTCTTTCCATTCACATGTTGTTTAGTTAACGTTAAATCGAAATCAGTGACAACCTGAAAATCAAATTTTTTAATTTAACAAGAGCTCTCTGAAATGGAAAACGACATTCAGAAACAATTTTAAGCAATCTCTACCTGCAAAGAGTTGCAACCATCTGACAAAATAGTGTTTATGGTCCTTAGTAACTGTTTTTTATCTCTAATATGAGCATGTTTTAATTTGAGCGTTGGGAACTGCATTGAAAAAGAAAACAATTATAAATTGCAATCTGGATAGCTGTAAAACATAATCATAATGTTTTCTATGTCATATCGCTCATTGTAAGAAATTTACTATTTTCTACAATAATGTTACACATAGAATTCATTAGAAATAATATTATTTTTATCATAGTACAAGATAATCTTGCGAGAAGATTAGATTATTATACATTTCACAAAAGTTATATCAATTTCCAATAAACGTGTATATTGTAAGTCTCATCAGGTGAGACTTGAAAAAATTCTACATGCACCATATGTTACAATATTAATCACTGAAAGTCTAGAACGGCATACAATGAACATATTGCTTAAAGTTTGTCTAATGTATTATATCTGATAGGTTTTTATAAATGATCATGTGTTTCTGGTTCGATTACTGTTTATTAATTGTTATTAAGTTACTTTCTCAGTCAATTAGTTTTGACAATCAACCGTAATTCTTTTCTTTTTTCTTGTACTCATTTACTAATCAGTGACATATTTACTGAATGCAAATATAAAATTTTCAGCTTCTCTTTATCAATTTAATATTATTTTCTAGTCTCTCACAAATAAAATGCTTTTTAGTGATTAATGTTACGGAAAGAAAAAGATCGATTATATTTAATTGGTATCACTTTTTATTTATTATTTAAATTTATTTACAAATTNATTATTAATTACGCGTTTTCTTTTCTAAACGATAGTCACAATTTAAAATCCCATGAACTAGGTCGTACTTTTTTAATCCCGTTATACATTTTCATTTAGCAAGACGTTCTTCCGTGTCATTTTTGACAGACACTTTCATGACTGCTTTTTGTTTTTGAAATACTTATTCTTTTTTTATTGATGAGGCATATCTTTTCGCAGAGCGTAAGATATCATAAAGAAATAAATCGAGTTCGACCCTTTCACCCACGACCGTTCTTTTTATTTCTTAACAATATATCACCGCCTATGAATTTTTATTAGAATACGTTCGTTATTATTCCTCGACGATGACAGATAACAATTAATATAAGGCAAAGGTCATGTAAAAAAAAAGGCAATGAGATAAAGGTTATGGTTCAATATAGGACCCGCCAAAATGTGTAAATAGCACAAGGCCAAGTAGCAACTATAATCAACTAAAAGGAGATCCCGCGAGAAATTCAAATTACTCACATCTTCCAGGCCTAATTCAGGACTCATGATTCTCCTTTGTATGAAAAGAGCTCTTGTCAACAGCGTTCGACGCTTGAGAATCGCGACTGCTTTTTAGGCGTTGAACAGAACCGTTTAACCAGTTGAATCAATTGACACCGACACGTTTCTATCATATGGCTATGCCTATCTTTAGTAGCCCAAGCGATTCCTATTGGAAAGTGTACGTGGTTTCTTTGATCTCTCACGTGTTATAAAGAATTCTTAAGCGTCGCTCTGCTGTTTCCTATACTAAGCAGAAAACTATGGAGGGAAAAACAAATTTCGTAGATCCAGTTTCACGAAAGAACATTTAATATAACTTTGTACTTATTGTTAAAAGATTCTTATACATATAACATGATACAAGTAAAATCAGTACATATGTGTATCATCGTTACGTTAAAATATACTTATTCGGAGTAGCCAGTATTTTTTATAATTTTTATTGCTACAATTATAACTATTGATATACAATCTTATCGAATTTCTCGTTAAGTGGTTATCAGTTACCATTGTAACGATCTCATGGCAGAATGATAACTCAGACTGTGCTGCGAATAGAATTGAGCGTACCACCTGCGGTAAGCGAGTATGCTTTTGTCTTCTTTAACGAGAAGCGGTTGCTTCTCAAACTTCTTTCGATTCCAAATAGCTACGTCCCTTTCGAACATTAAACACTCCCCGAGGAATAACATACTTGCGTATGGGGCGAGATATCGTGGAGAATACATTACATGAGTCACCTATGTAATAAATATTATAATAGAAAAGGCTTCGAGAAGCATTGATCGTAACTGGACTGCGGACGTATTATCACGTCCACGGTGTAATTATAGTAATTTAAATAAGATCAGAACCTTTTGTAAAAGGGGTTCCATGGGTGTGACCGTCTGAAATATGCACATGGACCCCAAAGGAGTGTGCATCATTAGTTCTACGTATCCCGGGCCTACTTGTTGGACGTCCACGTCCAGGTGCATAACTTTAAATTTCTCGAAGAGTATCAGCCGATGCCTTAGAGTCATGTACGCTCTGTGCCTTAGATTCTCGCCATCCGGTTTCTTTGATCCGGTGTCCTCGGATTCTTGGAACTCCAAGTAGGAATTATGTGGTGTCCAATTAACGTTCGACCACGAGTGTCGGGCGAAAGACGAGAGATAGTTCGTGACTTTGCTTGAAAATATCGGTGGTCCATGTACTGCGCTCAAATGCGCCAAGTCCGCGCCGTTCTCCGCGACTTCCTGAAAACGTTGAGGTAGTAGTCGCGGAAATTGATTTTCTTAAAG
The DNA here is from genome assembly GCF_001652005.2 of Ceratina calcarata. NCBI lineage: Eukaryota > Metazoa > Arthropoda > Insecta > Hymenoptera > Apidae > Ceratina > Ceratina calcarata. The sequence continues at coordinate 644,273 of NW_017180684.1, forward strand.
AGCTAGGGTAGTCACGTGACTTCTAACATTTATCGGTTAAATTTCGACGTTCTTTGTTCTGGCTTCAAGCCTCCCGTTTGGGCGCTCGGCCTATTATGGATTCATTACGTGTTCAAACCCAAAACAATGATCATCGTTCTTAGCGTTCGTCATGGGGGCTGCAATCAAGGAGTCCAAAATCCATTTCTTATTTCAATTATCCACCACGTTTATTTAACACATATCTAGAAAAAGGAAAAAGAGAGAGAGAGAAGACTAACGGATCGCTGTCGACCGTGAATTATTATCAATGGTAAATTGGTTTCCTTGATTTTAGTTTACATGATCGATTTAAGTAACTATTATCATTATATAAAATACCGAAAGGAAGAAGTTTCTTAGAAGCAAGACTATCTATCAAAGTTGCTGTATTACCTGTATGTGGCAGTTGATGAGGAATTCGTTTCGACCCCGATAACGCCACGCCCGAGTTGAAACTTGGCTGATCGTTTGCGGTTCCCAATGTGGTTGCAATCCCTCTGCATGATACCAAACGAATATGATCTCGTTAGCCTCGCAACATTTCCAAGTTTTAGTTTTTGCAATATGTGGTACTGAAAATGGTACACATTCATTGAGATGATTGATGCAGGAATAGCAATATGATTATTGATATTTGAAATTAAATCACTTTTATCTGCGTATGGAATATAAGCACACTGTCCGTCCGATCCGCGAAATTGCCAGCCGTGAAAGGGACATTCTAAACAGTCACCCTTTACGCGACCACCCTCTGCCATGTTCGCGCCCAGGTGAGGGCAGTACGCGTCTAAAATCCTCACCGTCCCGTTATCTGTTCTTTAAACCAATTATTAAACGTGATTAGTATTAAAAGTTATATTGATTTTTTAAATAATAATTGTCGAGTTACCTGTAAATGGCAAAATTCTGTCCAAGGGCAGCCACATGTTTCACTTCTTTCTTGCCTAACTGGTAGCTCTCTAACAGAGCGAACCATCCGTTCGGATAGACCGGGGGAAGTTTGCCCAATTTTCGTTTCTTCGAATCCAAATGATTTGCTAAAACCTTTTTGCCATTGCCTTCTAGTCTCAGATCCTAAAAAAAAAACATTTTTCTAGAGCGTACTACCCGTACAAAATTAAATTATCAAATAGCATGATTAATTTTAAGAAGTCCGTGTGCAGCTTTTAAATATTTGCTGCGCCGAGGGACGTCACGATTTCCTCTTAAGAACGGAAAGAATTGCTGATGCGTAGAAAAAGGATTGAAGCAGATTTGTAAAGATAATGTCATCGCGCCGACTTCTGCTCGCATTCGTTCGCGTCGCGCTAATATAATTCGCTAACGGGATTGAAAGTGAAAATATTTTTTATTTATTATATATCGTTATACGTGTATATTGTTATATATATATCGTTATACATACATGCATATAAAATTAACGATTTATTCTGTTAACGCGTGATTCGTCTTCGATTTTTAGTATATCCGATTTTCTTCTTAATCATACCGAGAAATAAATCGCGTTCACTAGGTAACGATGACAATGCCGGTTGGTTCTCGATTGAAATTCAATCCCATGTAATTTAATGGAAACCTGATGCAGTCCTAAAGTTACATCGAATTTTCTGCAACTCTGTTTCTCGCAACGTAACACAAGCGAATCTTTTTCTACTTTCGTGCGCGTCATCGAATTAATAAAAAATGTTAGATATTCAATAACGATTCATTATTTAACATCAGTGCAATTTAACGTAATTAGTAATAGTTATTTCAATGTCCGAGGGCAGTTTTCTAATTTTGCTGCGTGACATATTATTATATAAAAAATACGCTTTTTAATTAATTTATAAGTATAAGGAATAGAGAGGCGGAAAGTGCTATGCTTATAACAAGTGTACCAAAGAAGAAGACTCACCTTGATCCAATTGATCTTGTAGAAATAGAGAGTAAGGAGTGTAGCAATAAGTAGAAAAAGAGCACCACCGAGGCTCCACCATCCGTCCATCGCCGTCTTATTCACCCTCTTCCCCCGAACGAAGAAAAGCGAGTGCACTCTAAAAACTTGTCTTACTTGTCCCTCCGGAACACCTTCGGAACCACCTCTCTTATTCTCCTCGCCTCTGCTCTCTCTCCTATTTCTCTCTTCCTCTTTCTCTTTACCCTTTCCTTCCACACGCTCTGCTTTTTCTCTTTTCCCCCTTGTACCTCCTTCTCTCTCTCTATTTCTCTGCTTCTATTCCTCTCCCTCTTTCTTTTCACTTCGCTCGTTTCTTTCTTTTACGGTTCTCTCCTCTTCCTTTCTTCCTTTCTCCCTCTTCTTTATTTTCTTCCTCTTTCACTATTCCCACTCCCGTTCGCGTTGCTCTTGCTTCTCCCTTCTTCTTTTAATATTTTTCTACACCTGTTTCGATGCACTTGTCCTTTAAACCTCGTTATCTTCAATCCCTCGGTCTTGCGTTCGCAACTCTTCGTTTGATCCTCGGCAAGCAAGGATATTTTCGTGCAATCCAAGTTGGTATTACGAGCAACGATGTAAGATACCCCTTCGGTCAGTTCTAGTTCAGTGGGTTTTTCATCTCTTGGTTATTTCTTCTCTTTAACTCACGTGATGCTTGGAATCTTAATCTGTTCTTCACCGTGTTCCCCGTATCCCCTTAGCTTTAGATTGTATAATATTTAAATCCGAACTCGTCCCACATAATCCTTTTCACTATTAGCTATCTTTGTGGTAGATAGTTGACGGAGATGCACACGATAGATCGGAAAGATTGGAGAAAACGTACGGAAGGACCTTCGGGACTGATTCCGAACCCTCGATCGTTTTTCGAACGACTGAGCCACTTCATCCTTAGACAGTGGCTTTTATACCTTTCGAAGGTAGACTACGATCCTCGACGATTTCTATCACGAAGGGCCCGTCATTCTTTAATCAATCGCATTTCTCACTTTTTAAATAAGATAAACCATTAGAAAAAAATTCTTATAATCATTTGATAAATATTAGATCTATAAAAGTGAGAAATTTTGCTGTTCTTCGTGTCCATCTCTCACGTTCAGATTTTGCATTACTTATATGTTATACGATTGCTCGATACGAATGATAACGATCGTTTTTCGAGGGAGATACCACGTTGCGAGACGCTTATGAAATGTAATGTTTAACGCATCTATTCAAATGTTGCTCGCCGGGTATTTGTCAGCCTGAAATCGTATACCTGGCCTGTCCGGAACGTCGATCGAGCGATCACACCGATTACCACATTTTTCCGCTTAAAGAATTACGTTTACTACAGCGACACGACCGATTTCCAAGTCCTTGTCGCATATCTTTCTTCCTATCGCGAATCGTTCTGCTTCTGCTTACCCTCCTTGTTCCTTCTTTTCCAGGTTTCGTTTTATCAACGGTGCCGATCGGGAACCGATCGTTTCTATCTTTAGTCCCACGCTTTTCCGCGACTATTGTCACTTCTCGTTTCCACGATCTTTTCTTCGAGCACGCAATATTTTCCTCTCCTCTGTTTTTATTCCGAATTCACCTTCGATTAGTCATGACAAATTTTTACGCACGCGGTGTTGTGGGGAACGTGTTCGTAGACGGAATTTGAATTTCAAACTCGGGCAGCGGAGGATCTAGGTAAATAACAAAATTTGAAATCTTAGAAAGTTCAAGGCCGACGAGACGATTTGTATGTAACGCGACGAAAGACCTCGTGTCTAACAGGAAGAAGTCGTGCCGGATATTAAGTGGACACGCTACAAAATGAAATAACACGTTTAATGTTCGACCGATTATCCAGCGCGACTGTAATTGTAAATTATAAAACAGGAAAGGAATAGACGAATCGATGAAATGGTTTAATTAATATTTCTATGTCTTTATTTGTGTATCTCATACATTAAATAGTTTACAGCACGTTGGAGGTATACATATATTAATATACACGCCAGTCAATTCATCTCTCGTTAATGTTCACAAGCGTTGGTGGCAAGATCGAAAAATTGAATCGTTCGATTTAATGTAAGAAAAGAGAAATTCACACACACACACTCTTTCAGATTTAAGATTATTAAAAATTATCATTATACTGATTAATTAATGAGCACACGAATTCATAATCATACGATCGCTCTAATGGGTACATTTTGTTGAATACACGCGGGTTATACAATTTATTAATAATCGAGCAAATGAACCATGACAGTTAACTTTTATCATTCATTTGTTCGGTACAATGATTATACGATGGCCAATAACAACGCTTAAAAATAAGTGGGTCAATTTTGTACAAATAAATAAATGAATTAAACGGACCATTAATTCATTCATGTATCGTGTTCTATAAAATACTGTCTTCGTATACCAATTGTAGGCTTACTTATTCACCTGTATCATGAACAAATAATTAGCGTCGTCGATTAAAAAATGTAGGCGAAGGCACTGTGGTGAAAACCAAATGAAAATAAAAATTAACAAGGGAAAACAATTTTTTTGTTAGATTTTACTTCCTGTTTTTATCTAACTGGAAACAATTATTTTCTTAACTCAGGCGTCAACTTCATTTTTAATAAACTCAACAGTGAAAGATTTTGCTTTCTGAAAAACAATGAACAATGGAAAACAGATACTTTTAACCAGTTATTTAAAAAACTAAAACAGTACGTCCGTGTGAAATTTTAGGTATACGTATTCCACGCGGAAAGTTATGGAACTCGCGTACTTTCTACGTGGAATACCCCGTCTTTTACAACTTTTCAAACGTTAAAACAAAAACATAACTCGGATCAACGTTAACTTCAATTTTTCAAGCTTGGGCGTGTGTCAACATTAACTTAACAACTGGCATGTCAACGTTAACGGAAATAAGAGAGAACGACAAACTTAACAACAACAACTTAAACGCGAGTTTAAATTTATAACAATAAAAACTGGCTGTTTGTGTAACGTTTCTCGTTTGAAAATCAACAATCACTTAACGAACGACGGGCAAACGTAACGAACAATTTAACAAACGAAAACGAGAACAAGTTAAAAACTGATCAATGATTTCATTGATCTTAAAATTTCAAACTTAATCTTTCTACTCCAACTGTTTACTCTCATGATCTTCAAATTGTATTGGAATTCGGAATTTTGTATATCACATTTCTTAGAAATCACTTTTTTCATTAGGAATTTACCATAGAATTTCTCATAAAAATAATCGACATTCGAAGAGTTTAAAAATAATTCCAAAAGACATTTTTGATTTGTTTTTTAATTCATAGTTACTTTCACTTAGTCAAATTAGTTTTAATTCTTGGCCTGCTTCTTTTACTCTCACTTGGCAGTATCAACTGGTAACAAGGATCCTTAATTATATTTAGGTATCGAGGTAATGACAAATTTTAACTAGACTCCTTTTATACATACACATAATTTTTGCTCGTTTCATCAGTTTTTGAAGTTGTAATCTTCATGCCAAATTGTGAAAACTATTTATCAAATTGGTTTACTGTGTCAAATTTTGTAATTCGCGATTTGTTAGTTGGAAACCGGAAATTTTTGAAAATTTTCTTTCATCGAAATATGAAGAAGTAAATGTTTTATTATACCAAATCTTCAGATTCAAAATGCTTCCTGATGATCGTCTCCCAGTTCTTCCCTTTTCTCATCTTTGAAATCTTCTTGTGATGTGGATATCGAATTGTAAATATGCCCTGGTATCTGTTCCTAAAAATTTCAGTCTTCGTCCCAAAAGTCTTCTCCCAAAAAGAATTTTATGGCTGTCTTCTCATTCTTCACTTCGTACATCCAAAAATATTCACTATTGCAATTTAGAATTTTCATCTCTTTATACTGGATTTGATTCTATTTTCAAGTTCCGTCAGGCTTAAACTTAATGCTGTTTTTTTTGTTTCTTTTTCCTTTTTTTTAACAATAATCTTGCTTATAGCTACTGTTTTCTACTTTAAGGTCGTATCATCGAATCCCGTAAAATCTTTGACTTATGCTCCTATTATGTCTCAGTCTTGGCAATCGTTGATATTCTTTTAAATTCTTCGTAACTGCTTGAAGTTATTAATTATCCGTTCATTTGGATTCTTCGTCTTCTCATCCATTCTGCTTCGTTTTCCTTCTTCAGATTATCCTTGATCGTTACTCCTTATGGCAATCTTTCTGTTCTTTTAAATCCTTCTTCAACATCCTGATTTTTTATGGTACATGGTCCTCTCCGATGTTCCCACTTGCAGCTGGCCTTCGAGACCTGGAAGGGTGTGAGTGTTAGCGAAAAAGAAAAGCCAAAGAAGAAAGGAAATAATAAAAAATTTTGAAACAATTTGGAATAATTTTGGAAACGATAAAAAAACAAAATGTAATTAAGAGTTTGGAAATGAATGAAAAGAGAAACTAAAATAATTTTGAAACTGTAATACACAATATAAACAAATGAATTATTTAAACAATCACATTGGTCCAGTTTCGACTATTTTTAAATTATTTTCTTTTCCTGCATATTCGTTTATAATTTTTCCGAAGGACAGTGGAATTTAACTCCGATCAATTATGCAACAAACTGTCACGGATTACCAATTTTTATTTCAGCTGCTTTTTAGATTGATGATCTTCTATCCTAATATTGTAGTATAATTTTTCTAATAAATTTGTAATTGATTTGAAATGATCCGTCAGTTTGAAGTTAGATTTCTGAGCATGAAGTGGCATGTTTGTTTTTTAAATACATACACATGTAGTGTATCGAATACTATTGCATATTTTGAATTAAAATACGCTTCAATTACATGAGTATTGCATCCGAATTAGTCTTCATTTTGTACGTTTTCGATTTGAATAGATAAAATATGTCCTTCATGTGGCGTAGAGTATGTCTTGATCTAATCATTTAATTATATTTGATCAGTAAACGTAAACAATACTTCGTGACTATTAAATTAATTTTCTTCCGATCGATGATCATAATTTGAGTTGCTAAACAATCTTCATCTGCTGATCAATCTTGCTTTGTAATTTGAACCGGCAGTGATCAATTATTACCATTAAATTCGATTGAAATTCGGATCTGATAGTCTCGTCACGAGTTACGGAGAGCATTTGATTAAATTTGAAACCGGGTTCTATTTTCGTAAATTCGGAGAAGCTGTTTGAAAATCTGAAAGTAAGATTTCGATATAGAACTAAACTTCGGGTACAATCGATTTTAAAACACGGACTGGAGGAGAATAAATTTCAATGTTCAAGAAATAGAAGTGGCAGTAGATTTCGAGAATGGTCTAGTGAATATTTTATTGCTTCTTGTTCTGTTCATCCGTAATTTCTTTAAAGTTCAAATTGCGATTCTGATTTGGCTGGTGAAACATTCCACGATGCTTGCCTTATTTAGTAATTATTTATAACCAGAATGAATCGAGTTGTATACATTAGGTTTCGATTATCTTCTCAAGTTTCACAATTTCATTAGATTCAGTTTTTGGATTTTCTTCATTTTCAGTTTGCGGAACGGTGGATCTTCAAGTAGTCTTCGTCAGGTCGTAACGAATACAGCAATTTAACCAGATTTTGAAATTTACACAGTTGCATAATTGATCTTCAATTTCATGTGACATTTTTTATCGTGTTAGGTCAGAGTTATACGAAGACTCATATTTTTTTTAATACTGTGTATAGTGGAACTAATGGAAGAATGAACAACTAATACAGAATAGAATATTCTATTTCTTTAGATATTACGAAGATAAAAGTGAATGAGAACTTCTACAATTAAGAAATTTTTAATTTTGAAAATTACAGTTACATGTCGACGAATAGAGCGTGGAAAATTTTGAAAAAAATTTTCGACTGGATCTTAGTGCCTGGATAGAGTAGGGCCGAGCGAAACGATTTTAAAAAATAAAATTAAATTAAAAAAAAAAGAAAATTTACTGATCGTCTTGCCTTGTGGAAATAATTTTTCACGTCAGGTAAGAATTCTAATAAATATTAATAATTGATATAGCAGAATGATAAGCACATGTCGAAGAAGTTTTTAAATGATAAAAGTATTTATGTTTTGAATAAATTTGTGTATTTAATTAATAAATATTCCAATTTTGTTCACTGTCGATTCGTTTTCGTTTTCTGTCTGTAATATGTGAATTTTAAAAATTTACCGCAGTCTAAAGATAATTTTGTGTGCTAGAGATTATAAATTGAATTACAAGTGCTCTGTTAACTATGAGTCATTTTATAAAATACAAGATGCCAAGTTTAATTAGTATTCTGTATTTCTGAAATTAGTTTCAAGTCTGATTAAAATTTCTCGTTAAGCTTCGAGTTGCCTGTTATCTGATTTTTGGATAATGCAAAGTTTCGTTTTCCAGAAGAAAATTTAAGTGAATACGCACTGAAATATGAAATTATCTCTTCTACACGTTCTCTGCAGATGTATTACATGAATGGTTTGCTTTTTGATGTAACACCCTTTCTATTTTTGCGTTATTATAGTTTACCGAATTGTACTCAATAAATATCAGAAATAATACAACGATGATTGTTCGATTAGAAAAGTCGTCTATCAGATGGTGATTTAACGTATGCACGAATTGAAATTTCGATGAGGATTTACTGTTCTGATTCTCTGGTGTACAAAAAATAGAACATCTGTTCGGTAATGAACCCTGAGGGATGGAGAAATGTAGATCCGTTACACATACCAATAATTAATAATTAACCACTGTAAAAAATGATATCAGATGTTGATACGTCGCGTTAAATGTGAACGAAATTAGTTTACGTCTCAGATGTTTTGGTATTAATTCATGTGGCTTGAGTGATGAACAGAATGCTCTTTATCGCGGCAAATATTTATATAGAAATTTACTATGATGTTTTGAACGATAAATTTCCTTTCTTTTCACTGTATTAATTTTGTTCGGTTCTTGAGGGTACGAATGATCCTGCAAAGTTCGGTTGCAAAATAAATTGATTTAATTATAGCATTCAATATAGTTATCTGATTTATTGCAAATAAAAGTCAGTTGAGTGGAGAAATTGAATTTTGGCGTATTAGTATCTGCTGAGATCTGGTTAATTGCAAGAAATAAATAAACGTACATTGAACACCGTGGATTTTACAAGGGTGTATACCATGGAAAAATTTGAAGAGCATATCTTTTACTTATGTCATTTACCGATTTTTGTTACCGGATGTATCAAGATATTTCGAAAAATAATTATCCACCGGAAGAGCAGTAGACAAAAAATTTCTCATAATCTTTTGTCACATACTTTTCCTGCTATACAAGTTTTAAAGTACAAGTAACTTACTAAATCGTAAACCATTTATTCCTTCACTTTTCCGAGATATCTCGAAAACAATTTCTTTTGGTTAAAATTATTCTTTGTCTTGCTCGGAACTATTATGATCGCTTGTTTCATTTATTTAAACTGCAATTTAAATAGTTGTGGATCGTTTAACAACTATGGAACACAGTACGGTGATTTTATTGTTTAGAGAATTTTGAATATTTGGATACTTATTCAAGTGAATTATCGATGATTTGTTTGCAGTAGGATAAATGAATACCTGAACTGGTTTCAACGTTTAATCATTTCAACGAACAACTATGATTTGTTAAGTTTTTGATATGACTCATAGTTACACAGAAGAATTTAGGAAATGACCAATGAACATATTTCCAATTACTTTTCGGTATTGAATGTCTTACTGTTTAATATATCGATTGAAATGTTTGAATGCGGAGAGAAATTACGAAATTTGATGTACAAAAAAGACTGCAACCCTTTTAGTAGCTCGAAGTAACAATTTCGGTCTCGTATTTAAAGTCTGTCTGTATGTCAAGATTTTTTACGTGTTTTAGAAATCTGCGTAGCATGTCATGTCAATTTGGATAATTATATTTTCTGACTTAGTTTTTTTCCGTTAAATAATCTGGTTTCAAATATATTCACAAGTTCTTTATACTCGTCCTTAAAATCGTTTATCTATCCTGAGCGAAGACGATCGAATTCCGGTAAAAACCAAATAAATAAATAAATAAATAAATAAAAACAAAGTAAAAGACCGAAACCGAAAATTGAGAACGACCGAAATCGTGGAATTTTAGCGTAGTCTATCGAAGCACCAAAACCGTGTGTAATTGCCAGAAACGGGACTCACCATTATCGCCGATGGACATCCTGCGAATCCTCCTCTCGAGGACACTCTGCCACTCCTGACTCTCTTCTTCGACTTGCGAAACACTTCTGCGAGTTCGTACCTGGATCCCAGCCCTTAAATAGTCGTTTTTGGCGACCGGTGCACGCGTTCCGATGGCCCGTGAGAAAATTTCTCCACACAATGCACCCTACTCCTTCGATCCCACGGGGTCGAAGGTCGGGTGAACGGAGATTCTTACCTGTTTCCGGGCTGCCAGAAAAGGGGATGCTCGCCGAAGGGATGACGATTGAAAGGGAGGCCCGAGGTATAACGGTCATTTCTTTTTACGTTCCAGAGGAGGGTGCAGATTCAGATGCGATCCGTGAGAATCCAAAACGGCAGATGATCCGAAACTTCGAGACACTTTTTCAAATTCGGAAGATACGAGCCAAGTAGAATGTTCGAGTGTCCCAAGTTTCTCTCCTTTTATTAATAAACGATGATTAGATATGTTATTGAATTAAGTATGATCTATTCTGCTGTATTAGATTTCTCAATCTTTCCGGAAGTAGCATAATGCAATCTTTTACTGCGAAGGGAAATTAAGTACGATCAATTCTATTGTATCAGATTTGCTTAAAACGCGATCTGTTTAAAATTTCTATTTGGTTGATAATAAAATATTCAGTCATTTATTGAATCTTGAGATGCAATATTTAAAGAGAGTAGTATGAAGTAGAGCATTCTAATGAAATACTAACAATTTGTTTCTAACAACTCGCGATTGGTTACGATACCTCATTCTTTAAAATGATTACAGTATTTTTTACCTATCGTTTAGAAGCATTTTGTAATAATAAAAGAAATAGAACCAAGCGTAGATAGCGAAAGACCCTTTGAGACAACCTAATAATTGCAAGAATAATTGTAGCATAAACCTTTCATTGTAATACATCTCGGAATACTTTAGATATGTTACACTCGCATAAGACGTGAAAATAAATTCCTGATAAATCAGAAGATAATAAAATGGTTCCATAAAAAATTTTAGGTATAACGAGTATGCAGTCTGAATCAGTCGATCACACTCGCTTCTTTTATAATTAAGGATGTATTGGCTATACAGTCAATCCCAAAAG
>NW_017180684.1:657391-666862 GCF_001652005.2 Ceratina calcarata
AGCTGCTTTGCATACATAATAATATAAATCATTTTCGAAACTAATATGTTTGTTATAATTCTTAAAAAGGAGATAGGATTACATTAAGGGTAGTTAATAGATAAATTGTATGCTACCTTTTGTAGCATTTAAACTTCCGAAGTATGGGGCGCTTCTAATGTAATTGACAATTCCTCTAGTTTTCAAGAATAAGTGCAACCATCGAGAACGTTACTTAAGGAAAATGATAGGAAGATTGATTGAAATATGACATTGTAACTTTAATATCTATCGCAACCGTAGGATTCAAAATTTCCATAAATGATACCTGACGCTTCAACCGGTTAATAACGCGCCTTAACGCAACCCCATCGTCTTCTTTCTCTTTCTCCCTCATCTATTATTCAATTCATTGAAAGTGGTTCAACGGCAAGAAGATCCAGTTTTGCTTCTCGTAACCGTTGAAGCTCCCTACTTAACGTATCCGAACCGATCTCGCATGATTTACGATTCTTCATCTCTCTTTTTCTTAAATACAGGATTTTTGTGTATATGTGCGCGAAGGATACGATTGAAATACATGAAGATAAGATAAAATAGATAAATCATGCAATTCATCTTTCCTACAATCTTATGCCAATCTGATACAAAGAGTGGCAGCGCCCGCGTAATCGTTGGAACAGTGAATGAAGTCCAATGGAGTTCAAAACACAGTGGGTAGCATTTGTAGCTGACAACATCAAAGAGCAGGACGAAGAAAAAGTTTTTGCAATAAACAATTTTATTTATTAATTAATTATTGACGCTAGGGAAAAATTTTTTATACAGAAGTTATAGGCATTGACGTCCTCTACAAGAAATGTTCTATGCATTTTTCTTCTAACTCCAGTATTTAACGAGTTAAATACGATACATCGGCATTTTATAGGTACTGACAAAATCCGGTCGCCGAAAAAGCAAACTTTTAACAAACAAAATTCAGTTTTCTTCAAATACTCCTAAACCGTTGGACCTACAGGATAAGTGCATATGATCTTATTTATAGATAACGACTAGAGCTACAAGTTTTGTATGAAACATTTTTCGCTATCATCGATAGTTATCGAGTATTTTACAAAAAAACAAAAAAACAATTTATTGCAAAGTACTCGTTAACTATTGATGATAGAAAAAAAATGTTTTATATGAAACTTGTAGCTTCCGACCGTGCCTGCAATTTTTGTTTCAGTTTTCGCTAGCAGCAATAGGTAAGCACTTATTTGCAATAAACGAGAATTTTGCAAAATCTGAAGAAGGGGTACGCTTCAAATAAAAGTTGTAGGTAGTGCTATTACTTGCAAGGAAATTACTCTTTAAGGAGTAGAGTTACAAGAAAAGTGCATAGGATCTTTTTTGTGTCTGAAAACTACGGCTACAATTTTTGTCGGAAGCATTTTTTGTAAGGATGAAAAGAACATTTTGCAATGTACATTTTTCTTGATTACTCTACCACAATTTCTCCTCAGTTCTGATACTTGAAATTTTCATTGCTAAGTGGGATTTATATTATTCAAAAATATTTAATATACGCTTGATTAAATTTTACTCAGGTGCAGTCATTCTAAAGTACCTGCAACTAATTACAATAATAAAACCGCGGATTTTATGCAATTATAAGAAAATTGAATATGCAGAACGATAAATGCCGCGTGTAATGTACAAGACGATTCAGAATATCAGAATTTGTATACATGTTCCAATATAAATAAAACTGAATGCGCTATTATTAATTTTTATTATTTTAAAATATTTCTAATCGCTAAATATTCGTTATCGACACGTGAACGCCAGTCCGAACGTCTGCATTATCAGCTGCAATTCTTTTACCGCTATACGATTAATACCCACAAAGCTACTGGGAACTGCTTTGCCTACCAAATCAACATCTGTAGCGACGACTCGACTACGTCCACCATATTTATTTCTTCAGTGTATTTCCTATTTCAGCTGTAACAAGTTAAATCTAGACAAATCATCACTGAAAATCGTGTTCTTAATGCGTTTAAACGCTAAACTGTTGGCTAGTGTCGTCGTCAGTTCAAAGTGTGTCAAGGATTTAACATAAATAGACGAATAGTAGCTAAAGTTGCCAGCTGGGAGTGTGGCAGCTCCTGTAATCCAGCGACTTGGAAGCTGGTTATGACGGAGGGTCTGAGAGCGGGGACTCCTGTTGGTGCGGGACTCACGTCGACTGGGCGTCCGCGCTAAGCTCGCTATCAATATGGCCATCCTGGAGGAATCCTGGGATGGCCAGGTTGGCTAAGGAGAGGCGAACCGGGCCAGAGGGGAAACCCAGCAGCCAAAAGTCTCCGTGGCGAGCAGTAGTGGGATCGCGCCCGGGAGTGGGACCGCACTGATAGCCTGCTTAATATGACTCGACGCATAACTTTTTTTACTTTTTTTAAACATTCCTTAAATTATTCTGACCAACCTTGTGTAGTTTTTATATTTTTTATCTCATCCCCTGATTTTTATAATAAAAACTTACGTTCTCCTCTACCGCACGTACATACTGAGTTTCTAACTGCTCAGACTCTCAATTAAATAAAAGTAAATGTTTTAATTTCCTTTCACGTCCCAATTTCGATTCACTCGCTTCATTTTCTATACTTTTATAACATAAAATCAAAGAAAAGCATGTCAGTGATTAGAAATTGGTACATTTGTCTTAATTTTCGAGGATTGACTTATTTGTTGGAGGAATTAAGAAATCAGAGAAGAGTATGCATTTTATATAGAAAATCTTGTTTATTTTTATAATCACTCTATGCTTTCTGATATCTGCCTATTGTTATCTTTAAAATACAATATGCAGTATAACAGGACATCGAATGTAAGGATCAAAAGCTATTAAAAAAATTCAGAGTTTTTAAATAATACATATTATTGAACAAGATAATATAAGAGGAGATGCATGATACACATATACTTATTTTCTACAACTTTTGTTTCTCTTTCTTCGCTTGTTCAGCAAGCGCTTCTACACGATCGTGCTCCGCGATTAATGCGTCGACCTCAGCCATGGGAAGGATTCTCGTGATGGTTTTGCCATTTTCTCTTGTTAGCGTAACCATCTCCACTGTAATGAAACCAGAAATAATGAAGTACTAGCTCTTTTATCCATAAAATTCTGATAGACTAGACTGACACGTACCCTTGTCTCCTGACAATTTATTCAGATCCAAAGTCTTGGACAGCACTTTTATAGCTAACGCTTTGGCTTCCTTTAACGTAATATTATTATTATCATATTCCTGTTTCAAAGATGATACGGCAGCAGCAGAATTATGTCCAATACAAGTGGCTTTCCAACCGCCGTAGTTCCCGCTTGGATCCGATTGATACAATTGGTATCCGTAATGTTTATCCCATCCCATGTACAGGATAGAAACGCCAAAGGGCCTCTTGCCACCATACTGCGTATATGCTTGTTTAAGATCGCACAGCCAAGAAACGAGTTGTTCGCAAGGAATTGGTTCTCCGTATTGCAACAAATAACGTTGCGCGATTAAACGCAATTCGTTTGTTAATACGTTAGCATCGGAAGTAATACCGGCGACAGAACACATGATATCGTCGTTCAGTTTGTAAATTTTCTCAGAATAGTAAACTTCATCCAACAGTTTATTGGTGTTACGTCTTTCTGCTACAAGTAGGATGCCATCGGTTGCTAAAATGCCGAGGCAAGTGCCTGCATGACTTATAGCTTCCATAGCATATTCCACTTGATAAAGCCGACCCTCCGGTGAGAAGATTGTTGTACGGGTGTCATATCTACGTGCCTGTTAACAAATAAGGAGACTATAAGATAAAACCAAAAATATGGTCGCCAATCCATCAAAAATACTGATATAAAATTTCCGAATTTATGAGAAACGATCGATAATTTGGAATAGGTCATTTTTCTAAACGTGAGGTCAACAACAAACTTTTCGAAATCCAGGACAGACATTCACCTTTTTATACAAATAAAATAATAAGCGATACATGGAAGATTTAAGAAATATCTGAATGGATACGATGAAACATACAATATTATTATATTGCTCTTATTTAATAATATGTATTATTTGCGAATGACAATGCACTTTGTGTAACCTCTCAATCGTAATTTTGGTAGCAGTACAGTTAAGGAATTAATGATAATCGTAATAATAATGTTAAATTAATGCCTTTTGATACTTACCATTGTGACGAATTTTTTTTTATAAGAATATTATAACGTTGTAACAGGTGAAATTGGAAAAAGATCGTGCTACCAACCAAATTTGTATTAGTCGGCGTTCTGTAGCAACAAAACCAGTGATCTATACAGAGAACGTTAAAGCAGACTTTCAATAAAATAATTGATATTGAATAAAAGTGTAAAAAAATTATATTAGCTTCCTCTTACATTAATAAATCATTTTACAGAAAAGTAAGAGAGAGAAACGGATAATGAATTAGTTTATTCTTTACGAAAGATTCTTGCTTTGCAAACGTACCAGGCCAGATGACTTTCTGTTCTCGGGTACAGAGTATTCGATCTTGAATGCATGCAATTTGAGCTACACCACCACTATCTCGTAAGAAAGGCACACGACACGCTTTCCTCGCGCAGTATGGCCCGCTTGATTCTAGTCGTGATCTGTTCGACCACGTTAGTTCGAGAAGGTTTTCTTTCATTTACGGAGGGATTCGTTTGCAAATAATTAAAAATTTCGTCATGGATGACGAATGGGGTGAGTCCGGATTGATTTACCGACATTTGGTTGTTATGTGATCGCGTCACGAGCCATTGACTACGAAACCATTTTAACCTTAAAATTTTACAGATGTCGAAAACGCTGAAGCGAAATTCGATCTCGCCATCAGATCCAACAAGTGGGAGGGCGAGGACGAAGAGGAAGAAGTCAAGGTTTCTATCATTTATTTATTGTCTTTCTATTTTAACGTCGCACCTATGATTTTTCGAATTGCTACTGATAGAAGTATGGTTAACCTTTTCTCTTATCGAAGTCAACACGAGACATTATTCTTCCGGCAACGTGAATTTTATTTTCGAGTCGAAAAATTGTAATTCATTTAGAATGATATTTTATATTGCGATTTCGTCTTGTACATTGCAGTATTAAATTGTCACATTGCATGAAATTTTAATTTCTGCAATGCTGAACAGTTCTACTTTTATTAGCTTGTAAATCAGATTGTATATAAAACTACTGATATCGTGAAGTAATTATTTAAAATATTAAATTTGATGATCGGACAGAAATTGGCAAGTTCATTGGAAACAGTAAATTTAAATGTTTTATGTTGTCCAAATAACTTGAATATAAATCAATCAACAGGACAGTTGGGAGGATGTGGAAGAAGAAAAGAAAGATGTAGAAAAACCTGCAGAAGTGCCTAAGGCTAAGCCAAAGCCAAAAAAGGCTTTGGCAGAAAGGATTGAAGAACGTGAGGTATGATCCTTAATTCAATATTTTAACCATCCAATTCGGAAATAAAACATTTCATTTATTCTCTTTAATACTATATGAATTCGAAGTAAACGAAATATGACTACACAGTATATTTTATTAACATATTAGTGTTGTCGAAATTCATCCATGTTTCTTTACTTTTCATCATCAGATACCGTCATTTGTATGACCACTTCTTATAACAATATTTGCATTTGTTTTAATTATAGAAAAAGGCAAGAGAAGAAGCAGAAAGAAAAGCTAAGGAAAAGGAGGAATCGTTGTCACCGGAGGAGAGGAGAGCAGAACAATTAAGGCGACAGAGGCTTCAAGAGGAAGCCGACCTACGTCTTGCCATGGAGACTTTCGGTTTGTCCAACCTTGTTGATTTTTCTCATCGCAAGCAGCACAAAACCGAGAAGAAATGACTTCACTAATATCTTTTACCCATCAACTCTTTGCGCTCCTATTTATTATTTAGCAATAGGAATTTTACATAATTTATAAAAACTGTGTAGTCGTTTTGTTAACGTTTCAATGATAGATCTTAATAATAATGTTATCTTCGCTGGAGAAAAAGTATTAAAAATTAGTATTTTACTTGCAAGGGATTGAGAAGTATAAATAATTCCCTTTCTAAGTATTTCGTTTTTTCTACTATAAACTATTATTTTATTTTTCATACGCGAGATCGACGTGAATTTAAACTTCTGATCTCGAGCTCTAGTTTAATCGACAGTCGATTCTTCGAATTGTTTAAAATTATGAGATCTACAATTTGAAATATAGGATTTTTGTAACTATAATTTAAGAGGTAGGACGTTCGATAACTGGATCGCAAAGGGTTGATTAAATACATAAATATATATGCCTTAAAGCAAATTTTTGATAGCTTAATTATTTTTTAAAAGCTTTATCTTTCATAAACTAATATATACCCATATAACGTACATATTTGTCAGTATCGAGTACTATTGGTGTAAAAATCGAAATAATTACTATGTAATTTTTAAAGTACATTCCATTTATGAAAATAACTATATATAATATACATACGCAACATTGAATTTCTAACAATTTTCTCGTTTTTGAAAAGTCAATATGAAATATTTTTTTATGCGAATTAGAGTTATAATGGAATAGCTATAAAGTTCATGCAAACGTTTGGATATCATTAATAGAGATGAAAGTATCCTATTTATAATTTCACTCTTATACTGCTGTAAGAATAAAAATAATCATTCGGTGGTATATCGTACTATATACTCTACTGCCATCGATGGAGTCGCTTGTCAAATATTCGAATTTTTTATCTAATCGTATTTAATTGAATTGGAAAGGAGAGAATTACGTTATCAGGAACTGTACCAGAGATGTAAAAATATGTATTTAAATTAATTAGTATAATTTTCTCGAGAAAATTACAAAATTGTTATTGTATCCAAAAATAAACATTTCTCTTTCACGAAAAAATAAAGCAGATGTGTCTTATTTATCAACATTGATCTCCCGTACCGTTTCTGATGAATAGTCGATAACAGAATGAACATATATCTTAATACTTCACATATAAAATCTTAATATTGAATTTAAATGCATGTAAGAAATATAATCAAATAATGTGTAGAGACATCATCTATCTATAATTAGTGCTTATAATTATGTACAATAACAATTTTAGTAAAAAGTGAAATTTAACAGATATTATAGTTTCACGTCTATTTTGCTTTAGGTGTGTGGGAAGAACAGACAGGTGTGTTGAGCCTGGATGCCACGGTGCCTAGCACGAAAGAAGAATTTGAACAGTATGGAAGTGTACTTACACAGAAGTTAAACGAACTCGCTAAAAATTCTGAATTCCCTCCGTTCGGTGAAGAAATAATTAAAAATGTTGCTCTCAATTGTAAGTACATCATAAAATTATGCCTGAAAGAAAACTATCTAAAGAAAGTCGCAACGGGACCTGAAAGCTTGATGCAACAGGAGCGCTGCCTCTATTTCATTAGAAATTGAAGATGTATTGATATCGTTTGCAGTATCCTCGACGCATTTGAAGAAAGTTAAAACGATGATCGATAATTTGTTTATCGAGAAGCAGAAGATCGAGAAGGGTGACAAGACGAAAAAGAACAAGGGCAAAGGAAAAGCGAAATTGAAAATCGAGGGTGATAATACTCTCCTGAGGGAATACGGCGACTACGTTTACGACGAGTGTGACGATTTCATGTAGCGACCTTTTCATCCCACATTCTCACCTCTTGTTCCCTTTTCTAGTCGCCTAAATACACGCAGATGGTTATTAACATTTTTTGCAAATTTTATAATCCCGTATTCACTCTCTTTACATTCAAATTTCTCCCCAGTTTCTTTATTCTTTTTTTCGAACATTGGTTTCAGGTTTCAATTTTAAATATTCTATCTTTTTTTTAATTTCATATTATATACTTGTATACATATGATTATACATATATATAGATATGTATATGCTGAAGAATGTGGTATGCATCTAAGAGATGTAAAATAATTTTAACACGAAGTGTTAACGTGTTTTAAATACAATTGAAACGAAAGAGCTATGTATTAATACACTTACCCATGTGAGAAAAGGTGTCAACAGTTTCCAACAAATTTAGTCACATTTATCATGTATTAACTTATTATCTAATTGTTAATTATCGTCAACCGTAAGCCGATCTAGAGAAAAGAGGATATATTAGAATGACGAATTATAAGGCGACTAACAACGACGTTGAAGCACGAGTGTTACGAACTAACCGAACGAACCAAAAGAAATCGGCGTGCACCAAGCTAACTTGTTGATTCTATCCCCATCCCCTGGAACAAATATCATGCGCGTGCGTTAAGGGACTACATCCACTTAGGAAGATAACAAATAGCTCAAGTGAGAACTAATTTTCATCTATTTCAATTTCATACTTAACCGATGGGTGTCTGGAAGTAACAGAGATATAACAGATACGAAGGAGGTTGATTCTCGTTCGTATACCTAAGTAGATGTAACCGCTTAATATTATCATCTTAAGGAACTATATATATAGTACGTAAACAGTTCCTTGTCATTTTGTATTAACAAATATGCACGTATGGTTTTGTGATTGCTATTCTTTACATAATATATGGTACTGTTTAAATAACATCTTGTACGAAAGCAAATGTACCTTTGAATAATTTATTGAAATCCTTTTCGTTCTCTAAAAATATGTAAGATAATATTAATCGAAGCTCACGCTGTACACACGTATAGTTGAATAATATTTTTTATTAAGCTTCTCGTTACATGGATAGAAGATATGCATAGTGAAATGAAAGTATTACATCTGTATATATATATTTAATAGCTTAAAAACTCTGTTCGAAGATGGACGAAGTTTCTCATAGAATTTCTTACGTTTACCGCAGTAAAACTAAGAGAATAATGACTATTTTACTATTATCAGTTAAGAGCATTGTTCTTTTGTTTTATTTTACTAATAAATTTTACTTGTTAATAAACTTCTTGTTCTATGTTTATAAGTCGAATAAACGTCGCAGCAGGTATCGTATTGCATTAGATCTGCATAATTTTCATTTATAAACTAATCTTCATTACTATAGCTTATTTTTCTTAGTTTTATTGCAATAATTTATAACAGCATATTTATATCATGTAATAATTATTGATTTTTGTTTGCATTGCAGTAAACAGTTCACTTTGTTGCAGTCATACTCATTAATTTGATTGCAATAAAGAATATTTTCTAGTTTATGCAAAGCATTTTTAATTGGCAAAATGGCACATTTTGATAGTTTCGATTACATTAAACTAAAAGTAACATCCTTAGAAATTAATCGAAACGAAAACTGTGAAGAAACTTGTAGTAAATTCAAAGACTCTGAAATAGATTTTATCCTAAAAGCTCATAGAATGCATACTTTTCAACTGGACTTTCCAATGGTAATGAGAAGGAAAAGTAGATTTCCTTAAAATCATTTGAAATCAGTATACAGA
>NW_017180684.1:667145-674674 GCF_001652005.2 Ceratina calcarata
TAAAAGTCGATCAAAAATTTTTTAAGTCAAACACATTACAAATATTTTTGTTGGCTTTATCTCTGGTTGTAAGAAGAGTTTGATTTATTGATTTTCTCACGAAATTACTCAATATTTTAATAATAAGAAAGAAAACATATGCACACCCCCTGTAACGCTTTTGAATAAATTATAGTTGTACTTTGTGTAACTATTATACTACGAGGTAATAATATTGGCGAAGATATTCTTTCGCGGAAATAGTAAGAGCCTCAACGCAGAAATGAACTCTCATTATGCAACTATAAAAACTTGAGTTAACAATGGAAATAACAATTATTGATTGAATACTTTTTCGGGAATGTGATATTTTTTTATTGGAATGTAAATAAGAAAGAAAGGAAATGCAATAAATGCATTAATCTTCATGATACCTGAGGATCCTGGTAACAGTACGTGTTAAAGGAAAACTCTCATTAAATTTGCATGTATTATTCCAATCATCAACGTTTAAGGATAATATCATTGCACCTCCGAAATTGTTTGCACGAATCCATTCAGCCTGAAACGTATGAAGCAAACAATTTTTATTAACAATATCTCCCTTACACGTTGAAACAGGAAACGTTACCTTGTGACGAATGCTTGTAACATCGTCGTAAGAGATCCATTCTCTGTCTTTGTAAGCAAACGGAACTTTGCTTTCTTCGTCGAAAACGTTCTTCGCTTCGTTTTGCAGGAACTCGCAGACTGTAAAATAAGGAACGAAACCCATGCTTCCTAAATTGCCAAATCCGTTCGCTGGCGCGTACAAGTCGTGATTTATCGGGTTGTCCAATTTGTACGAGTGGCCATAAGTCGGAATGCCGATGATTAGCTTTTCCTTTGGCATACCCTTTAACAGCCAATAGTGAGCCGAGAAATTAACGTTCAGGGTAGACAGGTAGCCAGATTCCGTTGCGTGTGGATAAAGCGGCGCGTTGAGTCCAGTAATCGGATAATACCAAACGTAAAAGTGATAGTCGTACGACATCAAGTTCACGAAATCCACGTACCTAAACAAAAATAATTTCGTACTTTATTGCTGTATGCTTTACATAAATATTCAACAAAATTGAGAGCCGATTGTTACTTTGCCATTTCCGCGACCATGTAGCTTTGATCGATGATAGCTTGTGGAGCGGCTACCGCGACAGAGAGAATCAATTTTTCTTTGGCGCGGTAAAGTTCCCTTCGCAATTCCTCTAATAATTGTACAAAACGAATTTTCTCACGTTCATCGGCTCCGATCCACGCAGGGAATTCCCAGTCTAAATCTAATCCATCGAAGCCGAATGTCTTTGTTACGTTTAATACCGACTTTATAAATCTATAAAACATGTATCGGTATTTCAATTGTATTTTACATACGAATTAGTGAAAGTGCAAAGGCAGAGAAGTTACCGTTTCCTGTTAAAATGGTTTTTGATCATTTCTGAGAAACCTGAGTGGAGCTCGTTACTACCGCCGGCACTGATCATGACCCTCAATTCAGGTTGCGATTTTTTCAAGGCGACTACTTGTTGGTAGATGGTAGAACTGCTGTCCAAGTCGAGGCTGCAGTTCACCACGCTCGCAAAACCCACGATAATATGCGTACAAAGATCAGGGTCAATGTGCGACGGACGGAGCTCCCAGAGCGTGTTCAGGTCGCTCTGTATGGTGTAATAACAGACAATGATCTGCCTATTAAAAGAGAACAAAGGAGTTTAACATAATCTTCGTCGCGATTCGTCAACCGTTCCTCTTACCCTGAGAAATTTGTGTAGAAGTGTTGTGGCGAACTGATACTGTTGTTCCTGTCCGCATTCTGGTTCTCCTTCGTCGACTCGGCGTACATCCGAGCCCGACGTAACCACGTAGCAATCTTGGCATTGTCTATCACCGTCTCCGGATCAACCGTTTCAGCTCTCGGCGAGCGAAGGATAACGATCCCCAACCAAGCACGTGTTACAAAAAGAATTCCAAGTACCAATGACACTAGCACCAAGCACAGAACTTGTGTTTTCCAACGAGGTCTAAAAAAAGTATCAAGATTTATAGAATTTTATTAAAACTTAAATGCTATTTTCATTCAATTATCTTCGATCGGAATATACTTATAAAGACGAAAATCAATTAACCGTGATATAGAAAAAAGTTTTGTAAGATTGAAACTTGGCAAGTTTTAATTTATTGCACATGCACTTATGCTCAGTGGTTTAATCCACGTAGGTAGGTATACCATAGTAAATATAGAATAATCAATAGCCACACCTGTAACTTTTGACATACACTTATGTGCTCACACATATGATACAGTACACAAAGGGGAAAATGCAAAAGTGGATATGTTAAGAAACTGTACTATTTTACTAATTAATTATTAATATATCAAACGGTATACATACAGTTTCTGTAAGAATACTGACAAGGTATTTGGGCAAAACATATTTCAAAACAGCTTTAAGCAAAAGGTGAACAATCTTATAAGCATGAAGATAAAGAAATAATCACAGATTATTTTAGAGATAAATTGTTCTGGAATTTTACTCATATATCATAATACGGTAGTATTATTAAATAAACAATATCAAATGTTTGCTATAAAAATGGCACAGTAAAACAAGCATAGTAATGTTCACTATAATACCGTAAAAATATCATTATTCTTACGTTGAATTTGATTAACTTCCTGTGTTAAGGATATAATTATAAAAGATTATAAATGACGATAGATATGATTGTTGTAGAAAAATAGGAAGAAGTTTCCACGCAGGATAATTTCTTTGAATCGTTCGAAGAAAAAGAAACTGTAGTCTAACAACAAATACTTGTTATAAATAGATGATGCCAGCTAGTGTATTGTTGAGCTAATAGAAATGAAGACGTATAGATTGCGTTACAGGCGGTTTAACGAACAATTGTGTAATTAAAAGAAGATGCAACTCACTGTCGAACGTCAGTTAATAATTCATACTTGGCCTGGGGCACGGGGATTTGGTTAACCATTGAACGTAACCGATGTTCGTTAAGATCGACGCTTGAGGACGCTGGTCCTCGAAGAGGGTGGCTTTCGTTTACCACTTTTATTATTACTACGCCCAGCGTGATCCGATATGATACATCGGCATATAATATATACGTATGTACACCTAATACATTGATATGTATAACCCAGATATGGGAACCGAAAGGGGTAGGGTAGGGTTTTACTTGCGCATTACCAGCTCGTGTTTGTTCAGAGAGCAAGCGGGAGACTTTGAAACAATTTGAAATTCGATATTAAATATCAGTTGGCTATAAATACGTAAGGAAAAATAAAAACACAATCGTTATAGTATGCTTGCGAGATAAATATTTTTTTACATATATTTTTTGGGATAAATGCATTCATTTCAATCGCCGTAAATGTAATTCCAGATAAGTACAAGATCAATAGTATACATGTATTTATATAAATATGCTAAAACAATTATAAGATCATGTAGTCCGAGTATACTTTACATATAAGAATTAGAATCAACAATTTTATGAGACACACGTATTGTGTAATATAGTTAAGTGACATAGAGAATTATAGGATGATTCAGTAAAAGTCTTAAGTATATGTTAAGATCTGGAATGGTTTGAACGTTATTAAAACTTTACGCAATGTACAAACGAATGGTGCTTACATATTTGAAAGACAAATTAATTTTGTATATGTCGCGGTAAGTATTCATTGAGGCCTGCCGCTAACTAGCGATTCGTCTTCTGGTTTAGGTAAACGTTTGTAGCGTTCCTGGGCCACCAAGTACACCGCTAAACCTCCAAAGATGATCAAGAAGAGTCCGATGACATTGATTAATACCGCTTCGTCTACAAGCTTCGAATAATCGGCCCTGGAATTACATGAATTGTTAAATTTAGGCGAGGTAAATGTACGACGTATATGTTATAGCATAGAGTTCTTCAAGTACCCTAGCGTGAAAATTGCTTTTTCATTGAGCCCTAGAAGACAAGAAGCGATTACGCCAACGAACCCAGCTACGCCAAAATACACATGTATAGGTAAATAAGAGGAACGTAACGGTGCTCGAAATCCTGGGTAAAGAAACGACAGAAATCCAGCCAGCCACTAAATCAAGACGAGTAAAATATTACTACAAGATTTAGTGAACTGATCATCGTATAAGTATACATATGGAGGAGTGATAAGTGAATGGGTGCTTATACCTGGCAGCAAAATAAAATTACACTAGTAAGCCCGACCCAACTATGAAGACTGTACATGTTCGGAATCGGTGGTGAACTTAAGTTGTGACTATCGAACACAGCTACAAGAGCAATTATAACGCATATGATAATGGCAAACATCAGGGCAGCATGAGTTAGTTTCAGCCTTCGTTTTCGGGAATTCCTCTGTGTTCTGTATATTAACATAGCTAAAATAATCAAATAATTAATCCTATTTAAATTGGTAAGCAAACAAATTAATTCTATTCGAGGTATTAAATATACCATTGGCATATAGAAAGACGAATCCAAGAACCATTAACAGAGGATGCCAATTAAATTCTAATTTTGGATTCGATTTCCAAGCAAAACCACCTCTAAAAGTGGTGCACCAAACAAGGACTAGAATTACCAATACAACTCCAATCACTTCCATTAATATTGTAAGTGGTTTGAAACCCTCGAGGTTTATACGTGGCTCTCCAATTTGCTCCATGTCTGAAAATCATATTTTGATAATCATATTTTTAATACATGACATATGTTCGGCAAATAACTGGATATACCACAAAGTGTAAAGATGATATGCAATAAAAAGAATTTAAAATAAATCAATGACATACCTAAACATAACTGGTATTCATAAGCATAACTTGTAGACATAATTCAACATAAAAATCGAATTCTAAGCATCCTTCTTTGCATAATTTTACTTGGGTTTTTCCGCTTTCTATCTTTAAAGATAGCAGTCGACATTATTCTTTCCATTGTACAATAATATTGTAACCAATTCTGTGTATTTGTTCTTTTTCATTTTACTACATCTTTGAGTAACATGGTAGAAGGAAAAGTGAAAGGAAAGCTACAGCTAGTTTGCGCATTTATGCAAAGAATGTACTAGATTTTTATCCAACATGTCAATTCAATGAAATGCAAGCATACTTTTTCAACATATGGCTCTGTCTGTCAAATACCTTTCGTATTCATACAAATTTAGAAATAATCTAAAACATATATATAAAAACATCTACAAAAATAAAAGTATTACATAATGTCAAGGATATTATTAATCAATACACATTATGAAGTTGTTAACATTTTTCTGCATTTTTCAAACGATTCTCTTTTCTTTCTACATCGAACATGCTCATATATGAGATTTGACAAAATACGAATTTTATACTTCTTACTACACCTAACGCAATCATCGCATTAAGATGACATTGTAGATAACGTGTAAAAATAATACTTTCGTATATAAATGATGTTCAACAAGTGTGCTTCTTCGTGACTAATGTAATGACGTATTGTACAACGAACATTTCTTAAGATGTGCTTAATACTAATTAACTGATATAAGAAAGAGCCAAAAGATATGAAAAATGTAAATGAGAGAAAAGATTTTAAAGTATTCATGACGTATGAGGTCGGTCACGTTACCTGCGGTGGAGAGAAACGTTTTGAGGAAAAATCAACAGGTACTACGCAGGTTCTCCAACGATGTAGAGTGAACTATCGATTTTACACAGTTGTGGAATGTCATATTTAAACTTATCGCATTTCTAGTCAGTACAGCGACTAATTATAATTGACCGTTTCAATAAATCAACTTATACGTGTCTGATATAGCTCAATTACAAATAAGAGGGGTAAGGGAACGAACAGATTCGAAGCATACTTAATTACTTGTGTAACTTGCAAAGGAAGTATGATTATTCCAATAGACACAGGATTTTATAAAAGAGCGTGCACTTTTATATATACAATAACCAACGTTTTTTAAATAAGAATCATAATTCTTATTGGGAAAAGTATAAAAATGTGTATGGCACTTTTTGTCTTTTCTTGCCTTCTGCAAATTGCTGTGTATGTAGTAAACGTTGAACTTGATTGAACTTTATCTGCGGTAAATAGTTGTATGGTTGTATGCATGTATCAGCACTGTATGTATATATGAGAGAATAGTGAAGTCGAAGTGTAGGTAGTTAGAAGATAACCTTCAGCACTTGATAAATGTGAGGATTAAGTTATTTTTCATTTCATGGCTAATAGATAAATACATATATCGTCATTATTCAAGCACTCGAAAATGATTAAAAAAGGAAGGTTTTTAATGAACTTAACGAAAGACAAAAGAATCAGTTTCTTATTTAAAAAACATTTCTCCGAGACTGTCGCGGCTGACAAGAATGAGAAAACGACACATTTCGGGTACAAAACTGTTAAAGAAAGTGAAAAGGTGAAGGAAGGTACGATCTATAATTCGTGTCACTAATTATCCATTTGTTAACGATTGTATTGTATTTTTCGATAGTCTACACGGTTTTCGAAAATGTAGCGAATTCCTATGATCGAATGAACGATGCTATGAGTTTTGGGATTCATCGTCTTTGGAAAGATATTTTCATTCAGAGACTTGGACCGACTCATGGAAGTAAATTATTAGATTCAGCTGGTGGTACAGGAGATATCACGTTTAGGTATTTGAATTATTTGAAGAATACGCAGAATCACCAAGGATTGAAAAGCTCCGTAACAGTTTCTGACATAAATAAGAATATGTTGGAAGTTGGTAAAGTTAGAGCTGAGAAACTTGGATGGACAAATCTAGATAATGTTTCCATTGACTGGAAGCAATGTGATGCAGAACAGTTACCTTTCGAAAATGATTCATATACTGCTTATACGATAGCTTTTGGTATAAGAAATGTGACACATATTGATAAGGTGATTTAAATTCATACTGGGCATGTTCTCCCAAAGCAGAGTAAATTGATTTTTCATGGAGAACAAATATTTCATGTAGGTACTCTCTGAAGCGTACAGAGTACTTACACCAGGTGGACGTTTCATGTGTTTAGAGTTTAGTCATGTGGACAATAATGTTTTCAAATGGTAATTACGTAATCTAAAAATATAACACGTTTTATATAAAAAAATAATCATAGAATACAACTTATGTAGGTTCTATGATCAATATTCATTTCAAATAATACCTGTATTGGGTACGCTCATAGCCGGAGAGTGGCAAGCTTATCAATATCTTGTTGAAAGTATTAGGAAGTTCCCAAAACAAGAGGAATTTAAGGTATATAAGATGATACAGACATACCACTCGTGTACTCGTAATAGGAGTCTATTTAATTTTGATAATACTGTTTTAGGAGATGATAGAGGAAGCAGGTTTTAGGAATGTAACATATGAAAACATGACATGCGGAATAGTGGCTATTCATTCAGGTTTTAAACTCTAACGTTTATACTATCAGACATAATGAAACAAACAATAATTTATTTGATTGTATAAAAGAAAT
>NW_017180684.1:675920-679196 GCF_001652005.2 Ceratina calcarata
CTATAATCCTTAGAACATAATTATAACAACGTAGTATCTCGTACTGTGGAATCCTGTTGATTCACCTTTATAGATATGTTTTAAACATTTTTAAGTGAGAAGTTTTCTACCTTTTTATCTAATATTTGCTTTTGTTCCTGAGTCAAATCAGTGATTTTAGTCACTGTTGGCTTCTTGTCTGCACTTAATTCTAGTAGTACTAGAGCATCTAAAGTTTGTATTTTTTGATCTGCATTACGCAGACTCTGAAATATTAAGTACAAAATTAAATTAATAAAATGAATAATATTACAAGCAAATGATCTACTCGAAATTCAACTGTAATACCGTTCTAAGTTCTTGTTCAATTTCTGGATATTTCTTTAATTTCTTTTTTACTGAAAACTCTTTGTAGCTGAAACCTATTAAATTTTGCAACACCTGAAATCATGAAACAGATGCATTTAGAATTTAATTGCTAGCTCTATATGAATTGCAAGTTTTATTTTTTGATACCTGATTTGAAAAGAAAACTTCTATCGTTTCAGTACCATCTCCTATCACACCGTCCAAAGACCATAGTGAGTCTTTTTTGCCTAGCTTTCCAAGATGTTGTACACGAGCTCGAACTGTTTTATACGTAGTTTCCGTAAATTCGCTATTCTTTATAGTGCAAATAAATTCGCAATGTTCCAATTCTCCTGGAACACTCTGCGATTCCGTAGATTTTTCAGTTTTTTGTGGAACATTAAATGGTTCTCCGAATTTGATTATTTCCGATTCCCTTGGAGAGCTTAATGCTTTTGTACATTCTGTAAGTTTCGTTTCTCGGAAAGTATTGGACGGCTGAGTAAAATTATTTATTATCGGCTGATTCGAAAGGATTGATGCTTTTGAATCTTCTGGAGTATTTAATGGTTTCAGAAATTTTGTGATTTTCGGTTCCGAAAAATTTAATACTTTAGAGGATTCTGCTGTCTGCTTGCCCATTTTGCCCCTCTTTACGGTTAATACTTCAGGTGGAGACATTGGAACCTAAGAAATTATATATTATTAAATGTCAATATTGAGAAAATTAAAGCAGGAATGAAAGTCATTTACATTTCTCTTTCCAAGATTTAACGAAGCTTGTTGCTTATTGTTTATTCCTGATTGGAAACTAATAGTCGTTGAATTTGCTCTATCAGAAGGTAATGTCGGTTTTTTAAGGATATCAGCTTTCGTGTCTGGCACATCTTCATTTATTACAATAATATCATCAGCTTCAGATGGTAATGTTGTATAAGGTGATGTAACATTAATTTGTTCCACTTTTTTCTCCACAAACTGACTTTCATCAATCTATATAATAAAATAAATTTAGTTTGCAATGAATTAAGCATCGATGTACAGTTTTTATATTATGAAAGTAAAAATAACCATTTCTAAGAGACAATCATCATCATCATCCAAAATGTCCCCCTTCGCACTATGTTGAACATTTTTAATCGCAGTATTAGTGTTTTCAATTTTTATTTTCGTCGTATCTTTAGTAGACATATTATCCTTAAGCGAATCTTCAATTAGATCAAGATCATTAAAATTCACTTCGAAGTCGTCTTCAAACAAATTATCCACTTTCAGTTCTTCTTGTTTAACATTATTTGGTTGCGTTTCATCATCATTATAAGGATTTGGGTTCTCTGGCAAATTCCTACAAAAAAGAAATATATGTTTTTAAATTCTTAGTCTTTCAACGACTGTAAATTTCAAATAAAACTTACAAAGCTCTGGCTAAAACATTTTCCACAGCATTATGGAATAGTAAACTATCTACTTCACCACCAATGCCCTTAAAATTTTTTTTCTCCAATAATAAAACACCTTTACGACATTTTACTGGTCCCAGTATCATAACTTTACATCCTGGTAATAACATATCCTTGGAAAGCAGAACATTTTGCAATCGTATAATTACTTTAAGGTAATGTCTGGCAAACATGTTTGAAAAATATATAGTGGTAATTTATACATTTAATTGGGGCATGTAGCTGTATTCAATCCCAATTATATCTTGCAATCCGTCTGTTAATCGTAATTGCATCATTCTCTTTTTGGTGGGTTCATATTTTTCTATCTTTTCTGCTTCAGATATCTCTTCTTCCGAAATATGTATATTTCTAATCTGTTCCAACTGCTTGTACTTCGATGTCGCAATATCATACATCTGTTCCACCTGATTTATGGAAGTGAAACAAATTTAACAATTTTCTAAATGCGTGTTCGCATATGCATTCAATCTTTATATATACCTGGAGAATATATTTTTCAGGCAGCGTAATAAACGGTTGTTGTGAAAGGTTACGAGGTAAACATCCATTTTCATTATTAATTTCACGTAAATCACTGAGGTGCCATTGATCTCTCACAAACTTCAGAATTTCTTCTGCGCTGGACTAAAATTATAATTGATTAAAGTTCATTAGCAAGTTAGATTCTGAGTTTTGTAAAATCGAACAAAAATTCCAATAATTGGTATTTACATTTTCGTGTTGACTCACACTGTATTCCACACACTCTCTTAACCATTCATTATTCATTGAATAATGATCTGACTTTAATCTGTTTTTTATACGTGTCAACAAATTTTCGTTCATTTTTATACGAATTTACACCGAAGAGAGATTACTAAAAAGTAGCCCGAAAACCGGTCTGCAATTTATGACGCCCTCTGGAATAAGCTAGACTGAAAAGTAAGAAAGATGAAGCAAAAGTGATGTCGGTTCTAAACTGCTCCCGGGCCCGGTTCGGGTACGGTTCGGGCTGCCGGATCATTATGATATTGATAGATCGATGTACAATTTGAAGTACAGATATTCTAATCTAGTATTTCGCTGAAAATTTAGTCTTTGGAAACTGGGATTAGTATTTAGCCAAGGGACATGAAATGAAATTGCTAATATTCATTTCTACTAATTTATTAATCATTTTTACAATAAATTAGTTTTGCAACAGGGAAAATTGATTTCAGTAGCAGTCCGTTCATGCAATGTTGTTTTCGGTTTCCGGTCCGGTAGTTTCACTGAATAAAGTAATGCATAATTGCAATTTTAGACTATATTAAGTCAGCGACCGCGAAATAAAAATTCTAAGATTCGATTCTATTAATTTATTAATCTAAATTTAGCTATTTCCATTAATCCTCCATACTTCACGAGTTTATAGTCTATAAGATCGTGCCATACTTACTCGCGCGGATCTACAAATACCATGATCGCTGCTTTGGATTATATTTATTCAAGGATCGCGAAATAAAAA
>NW_017180685.1:0-651 GCF_001652005.2 Ceratina calcarata
GCACTATATTTTGTGTAACTCAGGTAAAACATTTAATTGTAAAATTCAGACTTGTTTATGCAACAAACGTTAACATATATTTCTATACAGAGTAAAAGATCTGTTTTGTATAAATTTGGATAAGATTGCAACCACGCACAACCAATTAATACGCATTTGTACAATTTCTACTTCTAACATTTAGCTCCGGTACTTAGAATCTAAAATGTAACAATGCTTCTGTAGTATAACAGATTAGAAATACGGTTTCCTCGGTCGATGTGGTTTCAATGAGTGGAAAACTGGATTCGATGGGGACGATGTCGATCGACGGCATGTCAGCTTGTACCAAATCAATTCTTGGCTCGTTGATCTCCGGGATCGGCGGTTCCGGGCTGGTAAGAGCACTCGAAGTTGCCAGGCTGTCGGAACCATCGCTCCTCGGTCGAATTTCCTCCACATTTCCGGTCTGAGGTACACCCAGCCCTTCCGCGGAACCGACGGCGCTATCGACGCTGGGCGTCGACGTTCTCGGACTCTGCCGATTCGGACTATTCTGCGGTGTCGAGACAACAGGACTGGTGTCCCCTCGCCTTCGCGGTAACGTGCTCGCGCGAACATCCTTGTTGTCTGTGCGATTCGACGTGACTATTGGCTGTACTTTCTGTCGAT
>NW_017180685.1:1813-5408 GCF_001652005.2 Ceratina calcarata
TTATTATTACTACTATTATTATCTGATCTTAATGCATAAGCTCGTGCCCCATTTTTAGAGATAGATCAGATATCATCGTACTTCGGCAATGATATTTTTTTATCACTATGTTACGAACCTATCGAAAGACAATATTCTCATTAGTTTCAGACACTATTAATTTAGATTGATTTCCGTATAAGAATGGTTTCTCAGTATGAAGGAAGAAAATTTAATTTTCGAAAAAGCTTGAATTCATACATTTGGACTGTACTCTTGACCTCTGTTCACTAAACAGTTAAAATATGATTGGCTCGATTTAAAAATTGTAACTTTGGTCTAAACGAACAAGTTCCATCTGGTCGATCTCCAATTTCTACGAAAAAATCTACCTGCACGTTTCAAGAATGAGAGAAACCTGATACGACTCAATAAACAAATTTTACCATAATGTGAAGGAAATAATATCTCATTTCGAATCAAGCAAGAACTTTAGTACCGACCTAATGTTATTATAATTTTATCATATATAGAATTGATTATCTATCTCTTAAAAAGTTTACTACTCTCTATCACAAAAGTATTTTTTAGTTTAGGATAATATTTGTACTGCGAGATTGAACATTTCCTTTCTCCATGTTCTATTCGTATGTCCAGTTAACCGCAACCATAATCAATTTTCTATATGTCGTTCCTATTAGACCACTCGTCGCTGGAAGCAACGTGATCGTCAATCTCGTAGCCGTAATCACTATCATCGGCAACGTTTCTTTTCATTCAACGATAATCAGCTAAAGGGAAATCTATTATCTTCGCCGCAGCTTTCTACCAATCCCTTTTTTCTCCTGCTGCTTTAATAGCCAGAGAAGGATTTGCGAGAATGAAAATGTTTCAGACGATACTACGTTTCAGAGAATACGTAGTTGCACGGTCTCGTAAACCGTCCTCCGAGCGTAAATGATGATCTCTTTGTTGGCGCGTTAATAAGAATCATTACCGACTTGTTTCACGCCTTTGGCCTCGTTATACATTCAGAGATCAGTACCCTCTTTCGAATTCTTTCCTCTTTATCTCTTCTAAAAACATGATTTTAGCTCCCAGACAGCGCAAGTAGTAGACGAGAAAAGAAACGAAATAAGAATCTAATACTCTGTGGGAATTAGAAGAAAAATGAATCAAGAATGAGTCAAATGAACATTTGCACAAGCTACATTTCTGTAACGTATCAATCGCTCCTTCGGATAAATATTTTTCTTAAAGCAGAGTTCCAGTATCTGGCAAAACACCTGAATCATGCTCGGAAATGTTATTTCTTAAAGATGTTCTTTGTCTGTTTTTCATTACTTTTAATCCAAAAACAAAACCTCGAAATTCAAATTTAATTAGAAATTCAAATAATATTAGTTCCGTTTTATGATCCCTTGGTTGCAAGTAAATATGTTCTACATGAATTATGCATAGGTCCAATGATACAAATTCACCCGTTAGAGGAACGTGTAACAACAGTATTTGCATGAGTACAAAAGGAGGTAGGACAAATTATGCCTTGCCCCGATCGGCAATAACTCTCGACTAACTAGCGCAAAACGCGACAGGACTCGCTTAAATAATTATTCACGCGCCAATACGCTTATTTAGGTCAGGGATATAAATTGCATTATCTTTAAGGTCGTTCGTGATACAACCACAGCGATTCTCTAATATCTCTCTTATTCAGGGTTGTAGAGTCGGAGTTTCGAAGGAATTTCCGTTCGCTGCAGTCAGAGTTGGTAGAGAATATGTCGATTAATAAATTCTACAAAAGTTAAAATTGTATTTAAAATGATTGAAAGTTCTAATAAAAATTATTTCTATTTTTCTTATAACTATTGTACAGAATATGTAACTTTGAATTTTATAATAAACTGCATAATGTATATTTACTTTACATAGTATATAATAAATATTTTCTTTGTCACTGGCATCATAATTTTTATTATTTTATTGTTTTATTTTCTTCTATTGTTAGCATAGCTTTAGCTATTTATCATGGAGTCAGAATCGGAAGTAAAAAAGAAGAGGAATCGTAGTTGAGTCGTGAATTTTCATTGTCGATTCCGCAAGCCTGCTCTTATTTCTAGTCCTTTATTACGAAACCGAAGTTACCTCCATTCACAATCAGTGAACATGTTACAGTCAATCAGTACATATTTCATGTATCCAGCGAATTTAGGACGCGCACGCCTCTTTATCACGCGTGAAACTTAGAAAGCAGACTCCCATTTACGGTAGAAAAAGGAAGAGGCGAGGAAGGAAGAGAAAAATATTTTCTTCCTTATTTCATAATTCTTTGGAAATTATAAGCGGCGTGATAGAAAACAGTTTAAGACAAAAATGTACGAAGATGAAAATAAAATCATTTTTAATACACCTTATATTTGACAAAACTGTACTTAGATTGTGAGCTTTACTTTGTTCCAAAAGATATAAATCACGGAAAGAAAGAAATCGGGCTTTTTTTTTTACTAACTGCAAAAGTGTCGCATATTCCGTTACTTTCACGAATTTAGATTGTACCTATCCTCAGTTATACAAACCGACACCTACATGTATGTAATAATAGACATAATGGGTAGTGTTTATTTGGCGAATCGCCATGCCGCCGAAGTCTGCATTTTCGCAGCGGCCTCCAAGCTCGCTGGCCAATATTTACAAGTACACAATCAGCCGTGTACAAATCAAATAATTAATTGACAATGTTTACTCCGCTGAATTTCCGCGTTCAGGGAGTGACGATCTCGGGATTATTTATCGCGTCTCAAAACAAAAACGAAACTGTACGAACGGGCCCGCAACATCATCATCATCGTCTCCCGTTGTGTAACTCGTTTTTTACCTGCCGCGCGCATGCCAGATGAATTTCGTGCATTAAACGTAGAATGTGCAGCATTGTAACTGATATTCATGAACATGTAGTTTACAAAATGTATTTAGTGGCGATGATTCTATTTTAGCGATACTCAAAGAGAAAATGGTCAAATGATTATTTAAAGGATCTCTATTAGTATTTGAAAAAATAAAACATTAGGTATAGAATATAATTATAAAAAAATGTTGTTGCATACTATTCATATTTTCAATAAAATTTACACATGAACTATGAAAGTCGTAAGTACTTTAATACATTATAAATGGAACAATTGCAAATGATCGATGTAATATGTTTCTCTTGAAAGCAGTAGTGCTCCGACGAAGGAGTAAAGTAGAACCTTTTACGGGGAGTGACTAGTAGAACCAGTTCTGAGCAGGTGAAGACCCGAAAAGATAAACACGGAAACAAAGTACAATGAATGCTTTGGAGTAACTGTTCTTACGGTCGACCACGCTCCTACTGCTACACCCATTCAAATACCTCTCGTAGATCCTACCGCTTCGTTTACGATCGTTTGTAACCACGGCAATGTGATAACCGCGAGAAAAAACGGCAAACCTATCGTAATTAGAAGTTAATGATCATTTGCGATGCAGCTTCCTTATTGCGATCTCCATGGTAAGTAGCATAGAGCTAAATGGTTCCGCTTTTTTTTGTAATGTATCATCACATATCACGTACTGAGTACTTTACAAGGATTAATTA
>NW_017180685.1:5528-12123 GCF_001652005.2 Ceratina calcarata
TTCTGGCTGTAAGTAAAAATAGTGATATATGCTTGAAATGTTGCAAAGAAGTATTTATTATCATATTGAAAATAACATTCAAAATTTGAAAGAAATTTAGATACTCGCCTTGGAGATATATCAATCAGAACAGTCTTAATGTCAAGATTTATATTGAAATGTATTTAGCTGTGCAGGTGAGAACCATTTTCACGTAAAATTGATAAAGAAATCGATTACCTTGATTAAAATCCACTTGACCGAAGGAAGCGCTGCGAAATGGTGCACCGGCTTTATGGAACGTAAGAAGAGGCCCCCTGGGCTCCAATCTGGTGATCGCATCTCTTGCTTCACCCTCGTTGCCCGAAGCTGCGTTCAAATTGTCACACAAGTCATCCACACACGTACCACTATCCACTACCGAATCACTGTACTGCCT
Source organism: Ceratina calcarata (assembly GCF_001652005.2). Lineage (NCBI taxonomy): Eukaryota > Metazoa > Arthropoda > Insecta > Hymenoptera > Apidae > Ceratina > Ceratina calcarata. The sequence continues at coordinate 5,947 of NW_017180685.1, forward strand.
CAGGTGTTTCGCCGCGTTCACACTGGCGTTCAACTCATTTTTTATCTCACTTACGTCACCACTGTTCCTATCGTACTGCTTGGCCGACCGCGAAGATCTCCTCGAGTCGTTGTAATATGGCTTCCTGCACGCATCGTTGCTGGACTCACTGTAACACTCGTCACCGACACTGTCACTACGGCCGATCGTTCTCAGCTGATGTTGCTGGGGATGCTGATTGCTCGATCCATGCCCGGAACCCTCGCTATACGTGTAACTTCGACAGGACGGGCGGCCGTCGCGACCACATACTTGATTAGTTACCTGAAAAACGTTAAATAGTTCTCGGTGAAATGTTGATGATTTATTATTAAAATAATACACCTAACTCATTCTTTTTACTGATTAACAGAACTCTGAATAAATCGTATTAATGGAAACCGCGTAACTTTACATGAACTTAACATTTTTTACTTAAAATCGTGGAAAAGAAGGGTCAGGGTTATGCAAATTAAAATTTACTAATTTCAACAAGTAACGTAAATATTAGTTAAACTACATAATTCTGTATTTTAATCATGAAGAATGCAATTCTTTACCTGAGGATTATTTTGCGGGGATGGCTGATATCCGCTAGGAGGTGGAGACGATGCTTGGACGCGCGAAGGTCTTCTAGGTGGTGGCACCGGGGCTGGACCTTTAAGTTTTTCAGTGAGCTCTCGAAGGCGCTCGGCCTTTTCGCTCCGGGGGCCGGAAGAGGACTTCTTGCCACTTCCTCCTCCGCCCCCGCTCCACCGGAACCTATGCAATCGGTCCACCGCTATCACTGCTGGTTCCTACATAAGAGTATTGCACTTTCAACTCTGTGTCTATAATGAAATCGTATTCCTATTTCCTATATATGAGATTCCAATGCTATGTTTCTCGTACGGTTGGTTAGATTTTCTTCCTCTCTCACGAGTTTTTTAAGATCGTACACTTGTAACCAGACCAATTTTTGGATCGACCGTGATGCGCAACGTACGTTGCCTCGAGGGAAAAGACAGATGACGACTAAAATAGAATATCGTTCTTCGACTAGACACCTACGTATCGTACATACAAGTTTTTGGTCCTCCACAATCATTACGATTGATCTTTTCTTTCCTCTAATTTGTAACTTAAAATTGGTCGGGTCAGATTAGTAAGCTAAATCAAACTAATCAAAAAGTTGAATGTAATAATAAAGTTTAGCATTCTTTGAAGATGAATCAAAGAAATTAAAAAAAAATTCGAATTTGTCAAATCAATTTGTCTTCCGCGAGTCCACTGCTGTTGTATTTTTAGACATCCTGCATTATACAAAACGTATCTACCAAAATATGTGTACAGGAGGTAGTAAAGACAAAAAAGTGAATGATAATCAACCTTTAGCTAGACCTTCCCATTCGACTCTCATCTAAGTATACAGCCATTAAAAATACTGCATCTCTGCCACTTGTAAGTCACCTTTCGAGCTTTGACACAAAGCGTCCTCCCGGGTCGAAGACACTTCGTCCCAAATTCCTACGAACCAACTCACTCTTACGAAATCACAACAGTTTTTCTACGGCCTCTGAAGCATGATTCCTCCGTTCATCGATCACCAAAAATATCTTCCAGAAACAACTCGATTTCTCGATCACACAAAACTTTCGTAAAATCTATCTGTCACCTATAACTCCCATTAAATCTTGGTGCATGATAATGCTATATGATGAACGACCCGGAACGATTAATCGACCAACAGAAGAAACCGAAATCCATGTAATGATTAATCGTGTAATTGTCTTGAAAGTAAGGAAGAAATACCTGCAGCTTCAGTGTTTGGTGCTTGGTCCACTGCGCTAGCTGCCGCGGCACCGAGACCGATTGCAGCGTCGGGAGGGCGGTGGACGTGTTGTACGACGTCGAGGTGGATGGCGACGAGGACGACGACGACGACAACGACGGTACCGCCGCCGTTAGAGCCGCGGACGATTGTGCTTGATGGTTTGCTTGGCCGGTACCATTCCCCACCGATGTTTGCAGCATCCCTCGGTTATTATTAGAGTTCACGAACGGTTGCGCCGACGTCGTTGGCGTCGTCAGCGCCGACGGCTGTTCCACGCCGACGACGCGGCTGTTCGAAGACGTAGGAAGCAGCCCAGGGAAAGGAGTTTGAAGTCCACCACCTACTCCTCCTCCGCCGCCACCTCCAGCTCCACCTACACCGCCGCCAGCGGGTGTTCCGCACATCGGCGTCAACGGGTACGACGACGACGACGACGACGAAGCAGCGATCGCCGACGGTGCCGCGATCCTCGGCAACGGTAGACGGGACCGCGGACTGATGCAACAGCAATCGGCGATGCTCGTGCTCAACTCCAAAGCCGCGTTTTCCGGACACTTCTCCGTCAGTTTCTCGCGAGAGTCGCTCTCCCGGGAGCTCCTCTTGCGACGCTTCTCCTGCGAGTCTTCCCGCGTGTTCGACGGCGGCAAGCTTTCCTAAAAGGATACCATGTGCCTGGGTATTTTCATTTTTTTCTCGAACACTTTATTACGTAAGTTTGAGCAAAACTATCTACAAGTTCTGGATAACAGTCGTTCTTATCTTTTTCCTAAATATTACTCTTCTCTGCCACTTGTAAGTCACCTTTCGAGCTTTGACACAAAGCGTCCTCCCGGGTCGAAGACACTTCGTCCCAAATTCCTACGAACCAACTCACTCTTACGAAATCACAACAGTTTTTCTACGGCCTCTGAAGCATGATTCCTCCGTTCATCGATCACCAAAAATATCTTCCAGAAACAACTCGATTTCTCGATCACACAAAACTTTCGTAAAATCTATCTGTCACCTATAACTCCCATTAAATCTTGGTGCATGATAATGCTATATGATGAACGACCCGGAACGATTAATCGACCAACAGAAGAAACCGAAATCCATGTAATGATTAATCGTGTAATTGTCTTGAAAGTAAGGAAGAAATACCTGCAGCTTCAGTGTTTGGTGCTTGGTCCACTGCGCTAGCTGCCGCGGCACCGAGACCGATTGCAGCGTCGGGAGGGCGGTGGACGTGTTGTACGACGTCGAGGTGGATGGCGACGAGGACGACGACGACGACAACGACGGTACCGCCGCCGTTAGAGCCGCGGACGATTGTGCTTGATGGTTTGCTTGGCCGGTACCATTCCCCACCGATGTTTGCAGCATCCCTCGGTTATTATTAGAGTTCACGAACGGTTGCGCCGACGTCGTTGGCGTCGTCAGCGCCGACGGCTGTTCCACGCCGACGACGCGGCTGTTCGAAGACGTAGGAAGCAGCCCAGGGAAAGGAGTTTGAAGTCCACCACCTACTCCTCCTCCGCCGCCACCTCCAGCTCCACCTACACCGCCGCCAGCGGGTGTTCCGCACATCGGCGTCAACGGGTACGACGACGACGACGACGACGAAGCAGCGATCGCCGACGGTGCCGCGATCCTCGGCAACGGTAGACGGGACCGCGGACTGATGCAACAGCAATCGGCGATGCTCGTGCTCAACTCCAAAGCCGCGTTTTCCGGACACTTCTCCGTCAGTTTCTCGCGAGAGTCGCTCTCCCGGGAGCTCCTCTTGCGACGCTTCTCCTGCGAGTCTTCCCGCGTGTTCGACGGCGGCAAGCTTTCCTAAAAGGATACCATGTGCCTGGGTATTTTCATTTTTTTCTCGAACACTTTATTACGTAAGTTTGAGCAAAACTATCTACAAGTTCTGGATAACAGTCGTTCTTATCTTTTTCCTAAATATTACTCTTGCAATTAATGAGAAAATGAAATAACTTTTTGTGCTTTGAAAGTGATTGCATAAATTATTTAAGATTAATTAGAGAAAGGACAACAGAAAAAAGACTACGTTGAATATATGAAAATTCCGAGCGTCGATAACAATTTATGACTGATTAGAAACACATGTTAACTTCGGTTATTGCTTCCATAAAATTGCTGAATCTTTACATTATCATGTTACATGTTGTAACTGCTACACTCAGCAAGAATAATCGCGTGCACATGTCGCATTATAATATCCTGTGAAATTGGAATCAGATGCATTCCACTTCTATTCTTTTATAGCAATAATAATAGTAATTTAATAATGACAAAAACGTTTCAGTGTGTCCGTTTCGTTTTGACGTATTGATTGTGAGTACAGATATAAATGTATTAGTAAGGCAGTCTTTTGCATATACCTTGCAAAATTTTCACTTCTGTCAAAAATAAAAATCTTATTCGTATTTAGCACGGCATAAAAAAAATGTGTCAGAAGGTAATGGCACTCTACCGAAGATGTTTTGAATGTTTTGTTCCTAATTTATTATCCTTTCTAAAGAGTTGAAGGCGGCCATGTACGTAGATCGGAGCACGTACTTACACTCCTTTGTTTAATGCAGCAGTGGAACAAATGGGTCCGTAAAGTCTACGAAGTGTCTTCGTATATAAAGAGACTCAAAGACGGCTCCCTGTGATACCGTGTAAAACGAAACGGAGGAAGTAGAACTTGTCTGTACAGGGTAATTTTACCTCCACTTTATCTACGAAGGAACATCTACTTTAAACTTCTCCTATAATATTATCACCTAGATTCGAGCATACATTGGTATTAAAAAATAATTTAAATGTCAATTACATAGTTTATTAAGGATGCATAATTTAGTCGCAATAAAATTGATTTTGAATGATCAGTTGATTTATCTTTTTGAGAAACCTCAATAATGTAATTTACTGAAAGGAATTCACTCCTTTAGCTATTATAAAAAATGTAAAATATTGTCTACTATTTTTCATATGTGTGCTACAAAATTATGTTATTTCCATATTCGAAAATCTTGCTCCATTTTAGAGTTTTAAAACGTCCACAACTCTTGGCAATCCGATTATTCACATCGTTTTATGCGACTCAAACGGTAAGAGAGAAAGACCGATTACGGTAAAGAGGATCTGAGAGGAGACAATGGCATTAAGGCGAGGTGATGCTACTTCTTCCCACGAACGGAGCCGGAGATAAAATCCTCTAAAATAGATCTCCGGCCCTTATATTATGTAACACAACATACGCAGTATACACTGGAAAAGTGGAACTATCTAATCTCCTTTCTCTCGAAATCCTTCCAGAGATATTGAGATACGTGCAGAAGCATCTGTTTCGATTTTCATTCTGCAACCGGCAAGGAGAAAATGTTGAGAAAACAAGAACAGTCAAATTCGCTTCGTATCATAATAGTTTTATGTGAAGTATGTTCACGTTTTAATGAAATATAGAACAGATTATTGGAATATATCGAATAGAACCAGAATGCAGAAAAGTTTACCTATATTTGATCAATTCTACTAAAAAGAACTCATCTGCAGATTTTTACATAAATTCAAACATCTCAGCAGTTTTAAACCAGTCTGTTTGAACTACTTTAAAAAACTTAGTTCATGTAAAACTGAAGTGGAATTCATTTGAATACTGAAAACTACTAAAAACTAACAAGGAAGTAGAAGTCTTATATTCTATGTTGGGACATAAAAGGTTGAAACTTAGAAAGACAATTTTAGTGTAACTAAAAGCGAAATGAATTGAACATTTCAGGTTCGACTAACGTATTTGCCCATAGTTTAAGTTGGCGAGTTAATGTCAACGTGAATATTATAATCGATTAAATATGGCTGTTGTAAGGCTGAATGAGCAGCTGTGAAAAATAGGAAGAGGAAGAGAGAACGAACGAAGGGCGAACGAGTCGAAGAAATCAGTCAGAACATCGAGTCAGTGACATTCTATTTGTGCTCTATATCGGCTCTATATTTAGGATTTCCGACGTCTTCATTTTGCCCGCGCGAAAGTGTCTCTTCTCTGTCGTGAATCCGTCGAAGGTCATCGCGACAGCCAATGGAGATTGGATTCTTATTTGGCTGGACGTTACGTCGTCAACGAGATCCGTTCTGCTTAACCAATAAAAATCCTGTTGGCAACGGCACCGTGAAATCTCACAAATTTTATCCCTCCCGCCATCCACCCCCTCAGTTACGCAGCACGAGCGGCACTACGTTTTTTGGATTATATTTGAACGCGGTGTGGGCAATTCTCAACACGAAATACAAAGTTCAAGGATGTAATATTATTATAGAAGCTTTATTGTAAGAGTAATAGAGAGATAACCGGTTTATTTCTAAAG
>NW_017180685.1:13938-20669 GCF_001652005.2 Ceratina calcarata
CGCATGTATATATTTCATAAATAACAAATGGTAGAATGAAATACGAACAGATAATTTCGATAGCATCGCGAATTCACTTTGTTCACAAATCAAACCTTGACACGTCTTGTTTCTTTTCTCACAGATTACGTTGATTTAAAGAACGACTCTGGAATGAACTTTCACGGTGTTCGCGTACGTACTTTACGTACGACTTCGATTAGCTTTAATGGGACTTTCTCACGAATCCTGGAGAATTTCATTCAGCAGCGTCGACGCGCTGTGTTGTACAATAAATAAATAAAATCGTTCTCCACGGTTAACAGGGAATGCGCAAACGTTCGCATGAATTCAAGAAGCAATCGTCATGCGTGCGTGGGTACGTGCATGCGTGAATATACAAAAGCCTGACAGTTGGATCAGATTTGATTCTGCCATGGAAAATAATTTTAATTAAGAAATAACGCTATTCATGCGTATTTCATTTTATATATTGGCGAATTTCATACAATTAATTTCTAATTGAGAAAATTATATAAAATATATTATATAAAAACTATTATATAAAAACTAAAGAGTGAAGAATCGTTTTTGTAATTTTTATATTAAAATTATGTGAATGATTTACAGTCATATTTAATGAAATGTCAATTTTTCACTTGACACGAGGAATCGTGCCAATTTTCTGCATCGTTTCCTCGTGCGATATTAATAATATTTCCTACAAATATTCTGTTCATTTCCCAATAACAAATACGTACAGTTTTCAAAACTTCGAACTAAAATAATGCGTAACAAATTTTTCCTTAGAATTTTGTGAAGAATAAATTCATGGAATGTTTCATACAAGGCTACCAGTTATGAACATCACCTGCGTTTAGCCTACACATACATATATGAATATGACTAATGTCAATCGGAAGTTGACGTCATCGAACCGTTATATCCCATTTGGGCATCACTAAAGATTTCTGTATGAGAAAGGAAATCGTATAACATTGTCAAAAACGGAAGCCATATTTAACTGTAAACTCTTAACCGTGTGTTGTCTTTCTTCTTCTCAATGAACAATGAATATTATAAATACGAAAATCATAAACAGTTTACAGCTATAATAACAGAGATTTTGCAGAAATTCGCGCATCGGTAGTCGGACCAGTATGTGGCCTGATATAAAATACCAGCTACGAATTTATTATCGTTAAAACAAACATCATGTTGGCGAAAGAAATTAATCACGTCGCACCGGAAATGACTGTTGACGATCGCGATGAATGAATAAGCAACGTGTAAATGGAAAATAATAAATCTTGTACCACTCGTATAGTAAAATTGATATTAAAATTATTTTCGTGGATGTAACATCTATTTTTACCGCAAGTTCACCAGTAAAAAGATTTTTAGTACCTTCACTGTACAACGTCCGAAGATCTCTAAACATCGTGATAGAGACTTCATGGTTGCTAATATCAAGCATTCACTCTTAAATGTTGTTGGTTCAGTTTTGCTCTTTACATGTCTGTTCTATTTCCGAGTATTGAACTAACTACATTGGAAGTTAAAGTCGCGTGAATGTTTTCAGTAAATGGGTTATTAAAAGTCCTGTCATCAATCTCGAATAATAATAAAGATTATATCTTCTCTGGTAACCGATCGATTCTTATCCCTACGGGAGAATCGAGTTCGTATACTTGCGCGAAGCAATGCAGCCAAGCATTGTTTTTGGAACGTTAATAAAACATCGTGAATTACGATGTTTTATTATAGCGAGATATAGAGTCGAAACGGTAATTGAGTATCGTTTCATCGACTACGTTCTCTCTATCAGACCGCGCGTTCAGATTTATACGGCGACAAAAATAATTTCCCTTGCATTATTCGCGTCACAAAAACGCGAGATACTCTTTTTTTCCTCTCTTATGCAAATTACGCTACGGGATTGGATGTAGCGCAGAATTTATGAACGGTCAGCGGAACAGGTTGGCATTAATGAGAAATATTATTTCGATGCACCGTAAATCCTAACCGAGACTAGTCGATTTTCATCTAATGCGTTCTCTGTCAGATACCAGTGATCGAGTGACATTCAATTCCCGCCATGAGTTATTCGGTTGAACCCACCAATCATCCCTCTGCCCTCGATAACGGCTGTTGAACTCGACTCGAACAAATTTCGATAATGTCCACAGTCAATTAATTCGCAATGTTATTGTAAACTGATTCACAATTTACAACTCGGTCATAAAAATGATTCGTCGATCACACTTTTTATTTGAAATATTGTTTTCCATAATCAAGAAACGAGAACTCTCATAGAACATCTTTCATTTTCTTCGCCAATAATGATCATCCCACTCTGTTCTGTATTCAGACGTTTTGATATCCGTAAAGATATATGACTTTCCGTCTACGACTGAGATAAATTGAAGAATTTTTACATATTTCGATGTGTCTAACTTTGTTATGCTGTCACCGATTTTAATAAAACTTAATACATGCACATGTTTCAAATTTATTGAAGAGCCTAATAAAAAAGTAAAGAATCATCCCCTTTTTTCTTCCAGATTCTGACAAATAGCAATTGTTTGTTACACATTATATGTATAGTAAACCAATCCAAATCCCAAAGACAACTAACATAAATTGTTTGGTCCAATATTAAAAAAGTTATTCTACATTGAAGTGTATCAGAATATTAATAGAAGTCATTATGTGTATGTAGGGAGTCGCGAGTGTTCTGGTATTGAGTTCGAAGTTCGGAGGTTCGATGAAATCCTCATATTATATCTTGTTGCTAATGATGTCTATATACAGTCGATAGAACGTCAGACGGACAGGACTAGTAACACATATATGTTTATTTCTCTACGAAGAGATCCTATCAGAGCCTTTAAAGAAGCTGCAAATGAATGTAGCCTACTTGAAGACATGTTCGATCGGTCCACAGAAAGTGGCGTCTCTTTCACACAGTGCCTCGACTCCAATTGGCCGGAACGAATTGAACTTGTGCCAGGGTCGTGGCAAACTGAATAAAAAGAACTCGATGAAGGCAACTATGCCTGGTGCGCGACAGGATATGTACCGGAGAATTTTCATCAGTCCCTTTTTTCGTTTCCCATAGTCAACACCCGCGGTGTTCTCGAATTCCATCACATTCGCGTAGGCCCCATATTTTCATTTTGATATGCACTGACGCAGTGAAGCATGATATCGGTACCGCGCGACATCAATTAAATTTGGAACGCGACGTCACGCGGTGGCGCGGAATTTCGAATATTCTATATTGGCATCCTACACGGGGGAGGACGACGTTCCTCGTGATTCGCAACAAAAACTCGTTCCACCTACACGTCTTGGTGCAGCGGGAATTATGGTGCTACGACTACCTATTCAAACGAAATCCAATGAAAACGTCGGAGAAAAGAGTTCATTGATCGCTTGTGTATCTCCGTTGTAGGTACGCTCTTTGTGGCATAAAATAGTGAATGATGCGTAAGAACAAGCAAATGGAAAATAGATAGCTATATGTTCTATGTACAGGCAGGTTGTTTTATATAGTTCAGTACCTTATATTCCAAATGCGATATTTCGTCAAATAGATGAAATTAAAGGGGTAGATTACGCGATAGAGCAGAACGTCAATGTTAACTACTAAATTAGTCATTATAGTTTGGACTTGAAACAATTTTATACCAAAGAGAGATTGTTCTGAATAAAATAAGGGCTACAATGCCTTGAAATATACATTGAATTAAATATTAAAACTTTTGTCTTGTTTCTCTGAGAAATAAAGATGTAGACAATCAAATGGTATAAACCCGTATTTTGCACTATTTTTGCTATAAAACAGTAAAAAACGTCAAAAATTTATCGACGCATGTTATAAAAGTCACGTGACTATCCTAAATTAGCATATCGATATCATTTCCCTTGAAATTTACGATTGCATTCAAACTTCAAAAGCACGTTAAACAAAACATGTCCACGGAAAATAGCTTCCCGGAACCGAAACTCATACCCACCAATCACCTAAAATTCGCGGAATGGGTTCAATTCCGGAAAGAAGCTCTCGCGCGCATGGAGAATTTATCGCTTGCATGTCATTCATTAGCATTCTCTCTCTGTCAGGATTTTCGTTGGCAATTAAAACTCCAGATTTGAATTGTGAGAGAGAGTGAGAGTGAGAGTGAGAGAAAGAGAGAAACACTGCAGAATGCTGTAGTACGCGGAAAATGTACAAAGGATTTAAGAGACAATGAACGTAACGCGAAAACTCGTATTTTGCCATGAGAGAATTCCGGAGCTCAAAGGCGGATTCTATTTTCATTCGTTAAATTTCATAATAAAAAAAAGTATAAGCCACTGGTAAGGAGTCGAAGAGCTCGTAGATACTTTCGCATCTAATTTTAACCGGGTGATCTGTCGGAGAAGACCAAAAGAGTCTCTTGGCACACGGTGAAGCCACGATACGAATAAGGAAAGCGTTGAAGAAAAAGAATCAACTGCATTCCGTTTCGGCGACTTTATTTGCACGAGAGGACGCAACACGCCTCGGTGCAAATAACCGATAAACATGCACGATGCTTTGTCATCGCAGCGTGGCAGAAAACAGCGCGACTGCGTTGGGTTTATTTGTCAGACGATAAACTGCTGCGAAACGATTGGCCTGGGAGGTGCGTACCCTCTACTCATTCGCCAAAATTTTTATTCGCTCGTGATCTTTCTTTCGAACCAACTGGAGAAGAATTTAATTTGAGCCGCGTTACGGAACGCGTGTCCTGCGATTTGCTTCTGCTGGTTTAACTGCTGCGTGTAATTATACACTACAATGGACTATCAAACAAACTGATCAACTGACACCATTGGCTACTACTATAGTTTCATATCGCTTTATCGTGAAACGCGAATCCTTTTCATGAAACCCTCTCTCTTACTGTTTCGATTTCAAAATTCTCTCTTCAGGGAAAACGGTGCTAAAGATAGAGGACACGTTTTAACCTTCTAACATGAACGCGTTCGTCGTTCGCCCCTTTGCTAGCTTCTAACACCGTTATAATTTAGCCTAGCAATTCGCGAATCGAAAAGATTCACGTTAACCATTTTTAATTATTCCGAACATCCTTGCGAGTGCACGTGTGCAAAAGTAGTCAGGTAACTGTAATTGGTGGTAAACAATGATCAAGATAAAGCGTCTCGCGTTTTCTTCCCTCATTTAGTCGATAGTTATCGCCAGCTTCACTGAAACTCAATAGAGCTTATCACCAACATTTTTCACAATTTTATTTGATGGTCTTTCACAGGATTCCCTTTGCAAGCTCTAATCTGTACATTACGTATAAATGAGTGCCCCGAAAATGCGTCCTCGTTTACATTTCAAAGAATCCAACGAACATCCTACATTCTAGATCCCAAAATATAATTCCCGTAGATCTATATCTATACAATCATATTTGCAGCAGACGCGCCGTTCTAAGGTTAAAGGCACGCGTTACGAATAGTAAGGTCTACCTACATTCTCGCAACATTCTCGACACAATACAAACAAGGAATTCCAACGTGCGTCTAAATCAAAGCGCCGTCGGAGCGATCACCCACGCGTTGACGAAGCCACGGATTCGTTGAAAGCGGACTTGTTTAGCTTACCGATTAATCAAGGTAGCCACATATCGTGACGACGATACGACGACGGTGCGGTGCGAGAATGGGATCAGGGGGATACTTGTTCCTCGTAGGCAAATCTTGATGTCGCGCCGATACCTCAATACCGTTGATGTCCTCGTGTGAGCGTATCAGCTCAAGGTTGCGTCGACGAACGCGTTATACGAATCGCGCGAGACACGCGGGCGTGGCGTTCGCCAAAAACCTCCATCGGGCACTGGCACTGGCGAGAGATGAGAACAGAGACGAGGAGACAAGAGGTCTGAGCGACGGAGAGGGTAGAAGAAACGCGGCCGGTTCGCGGATCAGGAATATGATGCCACCTTAGTGAAAGCCTCCGCGAAGAAGAGGCTCCCTTGCCGCAGCGAGTGCCGCTCCCGCTAAGCGGAAGATTATCTAAATAGACTCCGTGCGGTACCAAGGAGAAAAGAGAGGGAGAACGAGACCGCGGGGAGAGAGGACACCGAAACGAGGTGATATTTATACGTCGCGTCTTTTGGAGAGCCAGTGAATCCGCGACCAGATGCATCCCTTCGTGTCTCGGCCAAAGAGAGGACCAGATTACGTGTACCGCGTTCATTCGCTCCAAGAGCTTATTGAATGGATCGAAAGAAATAATAAACTTCAGTAGACATCTCTTAATAAAATATCAATAATCTTAAAGTCCGAACACGTTTTTTATAAAATACAATAACATGCTTCTACATAATACATACATAAATACATACATGTTTATTCATTATAGATTTCTGTTATAATGCATTTCAAGTATTTCCATATAGTTAAAAATCAATGATTAATGGTAGAATTTGTTGCAGTAACAGATTATCGTACATATATTGCTAAGTCTTACTCATATTCGACTGCGATACATGAAAAATCTTGTTCGCAGCTGTTTTAATACAGCTGCCGAAACTGATTGCTCGAACGGCTCGGTCGATGATGTAATAGCGAATACAATGAACGAAAAAATGCGACTTGTGGTATTCGTTGAATCAACAGAAACTAATGTACTTATCGTAACGAGTACATGTCTTGTTGACTTTCAGGGAATTACATTGTACTAATACCGAAAAATCGAGATACTGCTAATA
>NW_017180685.1:20782-25118 GCF_001652005.2 Ceratina calcarata
AATGTACTGAGAATGAATAATGATTATAAGAAATGCTAAACAAGTAATTTTGATCTCACTTGGTAGATCTATGTAGTGTTACTTTGTCACCATTAGTTATAACCAAATCACAGACCAATCTAAATATTCATAAAAAATTTTGTTTCCCTAAAAATCATAGAAATGATAATTACTGTCCATTATTTGTTGTTACTCAAATTATGAACTTTCGTAATCATTGTTTTAAAAAATTGATTTAATCGAAATCCATAAAACTGATTCATTTTTCTCAATTGCCTGTTCTGGCGCGCAGTCTTGTACTATAGATCAAAATTCGTCCTGGATCTCACCGCGACTTAGCGTCTCGTGGTGATCGTCCATGAAACGAGAATAAAAAAACCTGGCATCGCCCGTTACGGTTCGTCGTATCGGAGCAACGTAATGGGCCACGACGCAATGCAACGTTAAAGGAGGGATCGTAGAGTAACAGTAAGCCTGCAGACTGCATACGCATCCTTGTGCTGCACAATGCCTTCCTGACTTCTTTCGATTGCGACGAGCGGAGCAGGGCTTCCGGCATTGCCGAGATTGTCGGCGAACTTTCACCGATCGATAAAAAGTCGCAATCTTTTCCACTCGAACAACGGGCCCGCAGAGCCGTGCAGGACGATCGAACATTATATTCATAAATAGCGACTCGACGTACTCCATTGTACTTTCTCATGTGGTTATCGTAAACTCGAGCTCGAAATATATGCTCCGCGATACCGTCGCATTCTGGGGGAGATTTTAACAGGTGGAACTATTTTGCTTTAGATGTTAGCTCAAGAAAATCAGAAAACTAGTTTCTACTCGATGCTAAAATTATTAAGTAAAATGTTTCTCATCAATAGCGCTATTGATAATTACGGTATATTTTATTCGAAAGGTCGAAGCCTTAAAAATGTGGTCAATTATTTTTTAAACCTTAACGCAGTTTGGAGAAAACTTAAGACTACATTGCATCTTATTAAAATTAATGTGTAATAAAGTCCAGCGTTAAATTGATGATTGACTTCAGTCGAGATGATGCGATTGCATTGTAAAAGAGTAATTTATGTATTATCATCTTCATCTAAAAATGATATTAACATCTATTCCCTCTAGGCAATTTATTATAATCGAGACATTATAGGTATATAGGTATACAAAAATTTTATGAGAAATGCAATAGAAAGATACAATTCTTGGTAAATAATATTGTACTCACTGCTGCAAGAGTTCGAAAACGTTCCCCAAGATGCCATCCACATAATTCCGCTCGAGTAAGTATTCCCGTCGGCTAATCGTGCAAATATCCATTAGAAACACTTTCTCAAACCGATATCATTTCGTTCCACAAACAATTGTCACCAACGCGCTTCGATCCGGATAACATTAAGCACAGCCTACGATCTCCACGCATTGCACTTTAAAATTCTTCTTCCGGCTAAATTTGCCGCAGAGTATGCCACTTGGAAACTATCGTTAAACCGCGTCGTTCGATCCCGCACATTACTAGAGAGTAACGCAACGCGGATGACGATATAATAAACGTTCCACAAATCTAGATGCTCCACTTTAACGTTACACGGCTTCGTTTCGATAGAACCGGCTGTTTCTACTTAAATGGATTTCAGAATTAACCCGATCGAAAATACGCGGAGTCCGACTATAACTGGATCGTGCACTGTCACGATCAAACCGTTTATCGAAATATCTTTTGCACGGTCAGATCGGCCGAGGCAGATTCTAGATTTCGCTTACGTTCACGGTAGCCTTATCTCAGCGAGATAATATTATCATAATATTGTATTTACGAGCAGCGTGCCCCGCGGATCGCGGAACGGTAGACTACGTGTAGAACTTCATACACCAGCCAACGAAAAGTCGCCGTTCCCGTTTCGGACCACTAGTTTCAAAGAGGTAATCTTAAAGTCAATGTGACTAGATTAGCAGATCACGAATCAGCTTCTTTTTGCACAGAGTCCGACGCACACGGTGACATGCACGCACACATGCTCAAGTATTAACCGAGCCGTAGGCATTCTTCACGATTCCACGAGCGATGCGAGATCGCTTTTCTCCGCTCTTAATTAATCACGAATGCACTTGGG
The DNA here is from genome assembly GCF_001652005.2 of Ceratina calcarata. NCBI lineage: Eukaryota > Metazoa > Arthropoda > Insecta > Hymenoptera > Apidae > Ceratina > Ceratina calcarata. Next base: position 22,897 of record NW_017180685.1, read on the forward strand.
ATTAAACGCACGGAATGCAACGGCACGGGATCGAGATCCATCCGAAAGAACACTTTCACTCGACAACTTTTTTCGTTACACGGCATCGATTTTCGGATGCTTTAATTGGTCACGAGGACCCGGGCTCGAGTGAAATCATGGAACGAGTAACGTGCAACCTGCAACGACGCGTGTCCAAGTATAAATCCGTTTATTTTTTTTTGCTTCCGCTGGTTTCGTTCTTTTATCTTAATCGGTCGTAAGTGTACACGTATCGGCGTTATCAGTTCGCGAGAAACGACACCGTGAACGCTTTAAGTTGCTCGACGAACTCGGGGGCCCTTGTCGCAATGGGGACATTAATCTCGTCCACTTATTGGACGCAGAATTGTGTTCCGTAACAGTAGCATATTAAAGATGCTAATGCGAACCACTTAAACCAGTTCCAGTCAAAGAGACTCGGTCCCTTCTTTTCCCTCTATCGAGGGACGATCAATTGATTAACTACTCGCACACGAAAACGCAACACGGAATTTCTGGCGAACCGGTAAGAACGAAATGTCTGCTTTCTCCAACGTAGACGTTCGAGCTTTGAGAAGCTTTCGGTTTCTAGCTAGTGCTACTTCAACCTTATTCTCTGTACCACTTAACCACCTAGTCTCATCGTCCACGTTAACCAGTCTATACTCTGCTCGTGCTTACGTGCAAACTGTGTACACGATATTCCGAACATCGGTGATTGCGAATTTCGTTCACGAAAAACCAGGGCGAACACCGGATCATCGAATCACTATATAGATGCTTCGTGTACCTCTAAACGGTACGCTCCATTCTATTCTCTATTTGAAATTCAAGAAGAAATCCTCGAAAGATCGATAGATCATTTATAGGCCCATGTATTTTTAAAGTCGGTGCACAAGTCCAGGTCCAACAAGAACAGGCACACACCGAGGATTCACTGATCGAAAAAGTTCAATCCTTTCAGCCGTGTACCAATCGGGTTGTAGCCGTGTCCAGCGGTCTCCTCAGATTCAATTAGCACCGCGATCGACGGATGAATCGAAGTAGGAGAGGAACACAGCGAGTGTCGACGACGATGACGAGCAAGTGTGCTTCGGGTCGGAGCAGCGAATCCAGGCGTTGGGACCGCTCGGCGACGCTCAACCGTTCTGGTGTAATCGAGGCGACATACACACGGCCGATGCGGTTTCACAGCGGAGAAAGAGGAGTGACTGTGCAAGGAAGATAGGGAGACAGAGGGAAAGAGGGAAAGATTACATCAGATCACCGAGACACGCTGTACGTTTCGCAGCCGAGACGACGCGACGGACCGATCGCGAACGGACCTCTGGTGTAACTCGTTTGGGCCTTTGGGATCTCGCGCGGAACTCGACGACGACGGCGGCGGCGTCGAATTCGAGGCTGACAAGTGGGCGTCTGGATCCAGCTGAGCACCACGAAGCTGGTCCGATTCGACACGAGAAACCATAACGTATGTGTACGAGCCGAGCAGGACCGCCGCGGCAACGAACCGAAGGAAACCTTCGACGTTCCGAGAGAGTGTGAGAAAGACCCAAAGACCGGGCCCAATCTCACTAGGGGGGATTTCTATACCACCTTTCACCTAACTCCGTCGTTGGGACAAGAGCGCGTGCCACACAGAACAGAATTCTCTTCGCGCGACGTTTGTAATATTCTTGCTGTTGTGTTTCTTTAATGTGTCTTTCTATTGAGTCGAAGTGTAATTAATTTACTACGATTTATCTCAAATAAGAGGCAAATTGAATTGAATGCATTAGCCGTTCAAAGTAGAAATTAATTGAACTATGCATTCATTGGTAATCATAGTATTGACTACTTGATAGATTTATCTAATGGATTCATTTTGCTGTCAATTATTATATATAACTGACTTGTCTCAGTGGACATGATCATAGATTCATTAGTGTGATACGAAACTGAATGTTCTCCGTGCTTAAGATTGCATTACTTGAGTATGATAGTCTAACATAAGTTGCGAATTAAGTTTGCATGGTGTCCAGGGTAACAGAGGGTAAAACGACAGTGGAAATTAATAGGAAATTGTCTGCGTAAAAGGAGTCGACTATATCGTGTTCCAGATAATTCTGAGACGGACAATTCTGGGAGCAGTGTAAACATGCTACCGTTTCAAAAACAATATTCTTGAAGAATGTTTCTGCTTGCAGTGCACAACTAAAAGTGATTTTGGAACAAAACGAAAG
>NW_017180685.1:26008-30859 GCF_001652005.2 Ceratina calcarata
TATATGTATAAGTTTGCATAAGTGACTTAAGCGAATGTAAAAGAGTTCCACTTTTAAATAACAGATAAATCGCGACTGAATAATTTTCTAATATTAGAAAATTCACATTTTTCAATATTCAATTTTCATAATGTAGTATTCGATGTAGTACTCACAATCCACTTGATATTAGATATGCCCACAATAACGATACCACATACTGTACAACAGATCAAGTGCCAACTATGGTATAAATTCCTGTCGTTGCAATGGTTGCGAGAGGGGATACCATTACTTCCACATTATTTCTCCAATGGATTTATATAGTTATAATAGCATTTCATAAAGGAGTCTTTCTTTTTCACGTGCGTATCGATAACATTGCTTAATAAGATGAAGATACGAAAACTTTTTCCAAATGGCGGGATAATGCCAGTACGATCAAATTACAACATTTTATCATGCAATCAGTGAAGACTATCATCTCGTCGTTTCGAGAAAAATATCCATTACGCAATACGCTATTGCGTTCCCTAATAGGAACTTAATAGCTCACGTGAGCTCTGCAATGTTTCATTGAATTGCGAGTCTCCTGACGTTCAGCTCATAGTCACCGGGTCGAAGAATTCGCCGATTAAAACAACACATGCGTTGTTGTTTGTAAAGTACGCTAGTTAAATCGAATGAATTACGCATTTTGATAAGCGTTCCTATCCGCGTCCGCACAAGACTGGAAAGTTCTCAAATAGATTCTGCTAGAGACGATGGCCTTTCAACATAGTTACTGCGCCCATAACTTCATCGTTTTCATGGGATTTTATTCCTAATGGTATCAGCGTGTATCCAATGTCCAATCAGGTTTAGAGCTTCTTGTCACTGGGTTTACGTAACTTTACGCGACTCTTAACATTTTAACAACGCGCTCAAAAGGGTATGAGTATTATTTTGCGACTGCATTATCAGTCGCAGATCTTATCTGGCTTCAAGCAGTTTATTTGCATTTGCGGTACCAAAATGGCTGCTCGCCGCGGAAACCGCAACGGCGTAATACGAAACCATTGAGCTAAATTTTCCACGGGTTAATCACCGACAATGCTCGACTCGACGGTAATACGCGTACGTTAACTGCGACATTTTTATACCTGTATTCGTTGTTGCGGCACGCTTTAATAAACGTTCACCATTTTTCTTTCACCATTGCTTATCACTATATGTACATATATGCGTCTATAAGATTTTATTAACTCTTCATTATAAAATTACTATATTATCTATTATTGTATGTGTACAAAGTAACTAATAATTCTTTGTACCCAATGAATAATTTAGGGTAGGGTAAGCATTTCATTTAAAAAATACGCTCATTTCGTTCACTTGTTATTCGAGCCACCCTCTAATAATAGCCTCCCTAATGCAAACATTATTACACTTAATATTATGTTGCAAAATAAGTTCTTTCTTTATTAGTGTTAATTCTGTCTGAATTACATTTTAATTTTTTAAAAACCATAGTCCATTTAAAGATTGGGTGCTTAAAAATGAGGAAAGCTGATGTTCTCACAATCAGTTCAATTTTGAAGTTGAAACAGCCGGTGATCTTCCCATGAAGTAAAAGGGATTTGAATGCCGCCATGGCAGCGTTCGTATAATTGGTCCCGCACGGCTCGCTTCCCCTCTTTTTCGCGCGTATTTCGATCCCCATTACTATTCTCCCCATGCGCGTTCGCTGACCATGCCTAGCATACCCCCATCAAGTACCAGTCCCTACCATGGTCGCGTCGTCCCCACTTTCCGGCCGAGGGACAAATTATACGAACGCTGCTCCATGGATGCTACGTCAGCACAGCGCCATTAACAGTACCATGGCCATGGCCGTCTTATTAGAGATGGCCGGACAGTACGCTAACTGGCGCTTACTATATTCTTTATAAGTAACACATTTATAAATATCAGAGACATTTATATCAGTTGTGTTTGCTATGTTTATAATTCTTATATATTTGTTATACATAATTGATAACAAATATTACAAATTTCAGAACACGCATATATATTACACTCCGAGAACTTAATTTTTGATATGTTTACAATTTTAAATCTAAAATGGCCAACGAATGGAAGCGTCCGTGATTATATAGTTGTTCAAATGGATGCACAAGAACACACTTTATGTTTCTACATCATGACATTATACACCTGAGAATTACTGTTTTGAGAAGTCATTAAGTACTTCATTACAATTGTTTTATGAAATATCATGACGGCACTTACATTTCATATGTTCAATAAGCAAATTCAAAATTACGTGGGACCTCATTGAGGGCGGCACTTGTGGGCTCAACATCGAGAGGACTAGAGGACTCTCATTTCCTCTCTGACTCTGATGTAGTGAGAGATCAGATAAAGTAAGATAAAGTGAAAGCGTGCAGCGAGAGATCGTTCTGTATTCGCAAGAATAATCTGAATAAATTTTGAAATATTGTCAATATTGATGCCATGGTTCGACCCTGATAATTTCTAAGCAAAATCAACTTCGCACACGTACACGCTTATAATTTATATTAAGAATTAGTGCCTGATAGATACGTAACCTGAAACTTACTTTTTGGCATTGGAAAGTTTAGTATATAAAGAGCACGAAACAATTGACCACGAAAAGGAAAACTGCTATTTCAAGCAACTGAAAATACAAGCGATTATTATAAATAACCATTAAGAGGCGTTTGGTAATATATTTTTCAGATTTACCTTTTCCCATAATTAAGTATGAAAATTTAAAATACGATATTAGTATTTTATCAGAAACATAACTATTGATGAACATATGTATGTGTATTTTTCTATAGTTGAATCAAAATCAATTCAATGATTTTTTTTAGCACTTGAGTTTCGTAAATTTTGAGAGTAAGCAATATTTACAATCACAATGAAATGTCATTATGAAGTATTGGGAGTACAAAGAAATGCTACTGATGATGATATAAAAAAAGCTTATAGGAAATTAGCATTGAAATGGCATCCAGATAAAAATTTAGATAATCCAGAAGACGCTAAAGAACAATTTCAAATTGTTCAACAAGCTTGGGAAGTTTTAAGTGATCCTCATGAACGTACTTGGTATGATAATCATCGAGAAGCTATCCTTAAGGGTGGTATTGATGAAAATTATAAGGACGATTCCATTGATCTCTTCCAATATTTTTCAACTACTTGCTTCAAAGGCTATGGAGATGATGAGAAAGGATTTTATACAGTATATCGCAGTGTATTTGAAAAATTAGCAGCTGAAGATGCAGAATTTGCGAAAGAAGAAGATTCAGACGAAGAAGTTCCAGGATTTGGAGATTCACAGAGCTCATATGAAGATGTTGTTCATAATTTTTATGCTTATTGGCAAAGTTATAGCACAAAAAGATCATTTGCATGGTTAGATACTTATGACATAAGAGATGCACCTAACAGAAAAGTTGTGAGGCTTATTGAGAAAGAAAATAAGAAAGTTCGAGATAAAGCTAAAAAGGAAAGAAATGAACAAGTAAGGAATTTAGTTGCTTTCGTACGTAAACGCGATAAAAGAGTGCAACTACACGTAACGAAACTGGCGGAACGTGCAAAAGAAAATTTGAAGAAATCAGAAGAAAGAAAAAGACAACAGGTATTAGAGAGACAAAAACAGTTAAAAGAACACAAAATGTCAGATTGGTTGAAATGTTCACACATAGAAGCAGAGCTAAAAGTTATTGAAGCCAATCTTAGTAAAGAATTTGGCGATGATTCATCTTCAGAGGATGATACAGATAATGAAAATACATCGAATGATAATGCTCTTTATTGTGTAGCTTGTAACAAAATATTTAAGACACAGAAAGCATTTTCAAATCATGAAAATTCTAAAAAACACAAGGAAAATATTACTACAATGAAAGCATTTATGATGAAAGAAGACGAAGAATTTGAAAGTTCCGAAGATATTGATGTTAGCTCTCAATCATGTTCAGAAAATGATAAAAAATTAGCGACAAATTCACAGATGCCTGATTTCTTATTAAATCCCTCTCAAAGTAATACAAAGGATAATAATATTGACAGACAGGAGACTTCAGAAGAAGAATTAATATCAGATGATGAAGACACAGATGAATTTCATAAGTCAAAACAAACGAAATCTTATCCAGTAGGAATCAAACCTGCTACAGGACCTCAAATGGATGATGCTTTTTACATACCACCGAAAAATAATGAAGATAATCATGAATATTTAACATCTGAAAGTGAGCTTATTTCTGATCAAGAAAATGAAGAAATTATGCAGTCTAAGAAAGAAAAGAAGAAGAAACGAAAGAAAAATGTTCAAAATCCAATAGCAGACCAAGTTGAGGATGACGACTCAAAAGTAAATGAAGATATTTTACTGTCAAAGAAACAACGTAAAAAGCAGCACCAAAAACAAACAATGCTTGGTAAATTTGAAAAGGTTTCTGATAAAACATTTGATGACAAATCAGAGGAGTGTGAAGGAGAGATGGGCAAAGAAATAACTGGGACTGAAGATAATTTAGAAACGAATAATGTAGTTAGTGAAAATTCTAAGATTAATAAATCTAAGAATTCAAGAAAAAAAACAGAAAAGGATGGTGAAAGCAAAAACAGAAAAGGATCACAAACTATTGAAGTTTCAGATTTGGCACATTGTTGTGTCACGTGTAAAGCTGAATTTCCTAGTAAAAACAAATTATTTGAACATTTAAAAAAAACAGGACACTCTGTATATATACCGAATCAAGTGAAAAATAAGAAAAATCAAGAGAAAACTAGTAACAGGAAGGGAATAGACAAAAGAAGTCATTGATATTTAAATAATTGAATTAATTT
>NW_017180685.1:31136-39286 GCF_001652005.2 Ceratina calcarata
TTCAAATTTGATTGCAATTTTTTATATTTACTATATGTTACTTTTCATCCACGAAGTTCATAATTCAATTTTTCAGATACAAAATTGGTACGAATACAAGAACTAAATATGAATGCAGTTATTCGTTGCGCTGCAAATCATAGGTAAGATTTATACTTATATTTTTGTTTTTTTATAAATAAAATTCTAAATTAACACTTTGGTGGCCGTACATTGGCTTATTGGCTTTTATTTGTCGTCGGTGTCTCTTGTGCCTACCGCACTTTGTGCTTAATTTTTCACTATTTTTATGATTTAAAATTTTACCATACGATCGTAATTTATATTATTAATTTCACTGTCTAAATTTGATAATGGAACTGCATATATATTTCTTTTACGTTCTACTACATTTCTAGGATGAGTTTAGTAATATTCAATATTTCATTTGCACGTAAATACCGCGAAACTTGGCAAAATTTCAATCAAACCTACACCTGCTGCAGGTAGATACGTCATGACGTCATCGAAGCCTACGAACTAATATTGATGTCTTTTACTGACATCATAATAGCAACACCTGATTCAAGTATACAATTTACACAGGCAACTGAGGGGGCTGAGGTCTGAGCGAGACCATATAAGCGTGAAAGCGGTCATCAAAATGTTAATACATTAAAATATTTCTAATATATATTAGATCTTACATAGAGAATAAAATGTTGAACTTCAATTTAAGGTCCACGATTATGGATACTAAAAAGCTTTTTTATCCAGCCGCTGAGCGTAACAAGGGTCCAATACTGTCAATTCTTCAAAAGTACATTCAACGTGATTCAGATCAAGTCTTCTTGGAAATTTCATCTGGTTCCGGACAACATATAGCACATTTTGCTCCTAATTTTCCTCAGATTACATTTTTTCCCTCAGAATACGAAGCAAACCTGTTAGAAAGTGTTGCTGCTTATGCTAATGAATTTGTGAATATAAAACAGCCATTAAAGATAGATATTACAACAGATTTTCGTACTTGGGCCAATGGCATGTTTAAAGAAGCTAGTATAGATTATATTTATAATGCAAATATGATGCATATTTCACCTTATGAATGCTCTATTGGCTTATTTAATAATGCTGGTAAACTTTTGAAAAATAATGGAACTTTATTTACATATGGACCTTATGCTATTGACGGAAAAATAACGCCAGAAAGTAACGTTAATTTCGATAAAACGCTGAAATTGCAAGATCCAAGGTGGGGTCTCAGAGATATCAACGATTTGAGGAAATTGGCAGAAAAAAATGATATTAAATTGATAGCTATGATTGATATGCCTGCTAATAATAAAACTCTAATATGGAAAAAGATGTTAGATACACAACAATAATGTAAAGCTAGTTAAATATTGAAATTGTAATGCCGGTTCATTTAAATTTTACATGATTCTGTGTACAGTATAAAATTTCTATTAAAATTTAATATACATACTTGATACTTCTCATCTAGATCTTATATTTGGATATTTTACATTGATAACTAGTATATCTAAGTATAAAATACTGCTTATCCCTGAGTATTGCAAATATATTATACTTATACTATGTGCACATGTTTACATTCATGTCATATAATCTTCATCGCAATCAAAGAAGCTTACATTTTCCAATTCTTTTGGTAAATAATTTAATCCTGACTCTTCTCTATTTTTCATATTATATCCTTTGCCATATCCTAAGATTAAATTAAAATATATTATGTACTATATATTGTAAATATATTTTATGAATATCATATAGGTGTATTACAATTACCTAAATTTTTCATAAGTTTTGTTGGAGCATTTCTTAAATGCAATGGTACACCTGGCTGAGGTCCTTTATATTCAGTTATTACTTTTTGAGCAGCTCTGAATGCATCTTCCATTAATCTAGACTTTGGTGCTCGTGCCAAATATGTTGTGCATTGTGCTAAAAGCACATCACATTCGGGCATTCCTATCATTTTACATGCATGCATTGTATGCACAGCTATTCCTGAAAAATTATTTTTCGGTTCATTCTAAGGTGCCGTAAAGATTTAACATAAAATAAAAAAGTAATATTATGAATCTCCAAATTACCAAGAGCTTTTGGATCTTCCAAACCAATATCCTCGCATGCCATTCTTACTAATCTTCGCGCAATATAAACTGGATCTTCACCTCCCAACATCATTCTCGTTAGCCAGTAAAGAGAAGCATTTTCGTCGCTTGCTCGAACAGATTTATGTAAAGCTGAAATCGTGTCATAATGTTGTTCACCTTTCTTATCATATAGCATATGGCTCTTCTTAAGGCTTTCTTTGATATCATCCAATGTTATGGTCACAGGACCTTTTTCAGGAAATTCTTCATCACTTGATATTTTGCATTGAACTGCTAATTCCAAGCCACCTAATGCTATTCGAGCATCACCATCAGAAGTTTCTGCTAACCATTCTATGGTTGGTTTATCTATAATGAACTTTGGTAATTGTTCACTATTTTTTAATGCTTGATTTGAATTGTATATTATCCCATTTAATGAATCCACGGCTTTGGTTAATATAGATATTAAATTAGATGCACTTAATTTTTCCAAGACAATGACTCTACAACGGCTAAGGAGTGCAGAATTTAAACTGAAAGAAGGGTTTTCCGTTGTTGCACCAATTAGTGTAATAGTGCCAGATTCAACATGAGGTAAAAATACATCTTGCTGCATTTTATTGAAACGATGTATTTCATCCAGAAAGACTACTGTTCGCCTATTAAACTTTAATTCGTTAGAAGCTACTGTGATTACTTCTTTCACTTCATTTACATTAGCCATTGCTGCAGATAGTTTAACATATCTAATTCTTCCATTTGTTTTATTTTTACATATATGAGCTATAACGTTTGCCAAAGATGTCTGAAATTAGATTTACATTTGAATACGAATAAACTACTATGCGCTACTATGTTGGAAAAAAAGTTAGAAAATTAATACCTTTCCACAACCAGGTGGACCCCATAAAATTACATTTGGTATTTCATTTTTATTTAATAACTGATACAGTATTGTTGACGGTCCAAGAATATGTGATTGTCCAATGTATCCTGAAAATGTCGTAGGTCTCATACGTTCGGCAAGAGGTACATGACCTTTACCAAATATCTTTTTAACTTCTTTATCTGCCTAGAATTGTTACAAACAACTTAATATTTTCCTCAACGATATTACCATTTGTTTCATTACATAAACATAAGTAATTACATTGCTATTAGATGAAATATTGGAGCTTTGAAAATCTGTATCAGGTTTTGTCATCTTTATATCATTCTTACTCCCTTTGTTATGACTTAATTTAATATGTTTCCTTGCCGGACTTTCATCTCTGAAGGAAGACGACGATTCTTTGCTTACCGATTCATTTAAAAATAAGCATTTACTTGCGTGACTTTCTATTACTGCAGATGAGAATTCTTTAGAACAGATAGGGCAAGAAACTTTGTTGTCACTCATATTTTAATCTACAACAGATATATACATAATTAATAAATATAAATAAATGGTATACAACAATTACGAAAACCAATAAACGAAATTCGAAAACTACATACATAAGTCATAGAATAAAGTACATATTATAAATTGGCATAGTATTAAAATAGTAAATAATTTTATAACAAATTTTCTTACTTTATAAATGAAAAAGCTTTTGAAGATTACTCCACAATGCACAAAAGAAATTATTGAAACGTCTATCGGATCTGTCGCCTGTCGGCAACGATACCGTTATATTATGGCTGAATCTAATAACCTCAATTTGATGATCGGTTTTGATCAATCCTACGTGTCATTCATCCTCAATGATTTATCAACAAAAATTTTAATATTTCGTACATCGGTAAGAAAATCATTTCGTCAAAATTCAGAGTTTTCTAAGCAGAACATCAGAAAATACATACTATAACTATATATATACATATCTAGTTGGTGGAAGAAGCATAACAAAATCATAAACTAATCGTTTAAAGTATATAATATTAGAGAGTACTGTACACTGATCATACAACTTTCTACACTTATACATTTTTCTATTTTTATACATTTTTATGAACAGTAATGTCAATAATACTTTCTCATATTCATACCTTGTGTAAGTATACTTATACTAAATAAAAGATAAGATGTCTGTAATTCTACACTATTAGATTGATTATAATTAATATAAAAACTTTTACATCCTATCGGTAATTATTAAATCTTATTATATTTATTCCAGGAAATATCATTCAGTTGATGACGTGGGCCAATGCTTATATTATTTGTAGGTATAACTCTGTAATTAATATACTGACTTGACGATTTTTTTAATTTCTTGCAACAATAACTGCAAGAAAGAGAGTAAAGATTCATTGTACGGATCGCACATTTTTATTAATAACAAATTGATGTGATGGAAGTTCGTCGGAGGCGAACGAAGACATTAGATAATAAACAATCACAAGCAGAAAGTGTCAAGTCAGATTCTGAATACAGTTCTACGAATTATTCCAAAGATGTGGAGCAAGACAAGGTAAATAATTAATTAAAATGCTGTGTATTATGTAAAACTTCCAGAGGATTTGAATTTATCTTTTTGTTCACCACTATAACTAATTATTTTCTACCTTTTTAATTTTTAGTATTATACATTTACGTACACGTAATTAATATGTTAAAGAATAAGATATGATTGCAGTATATTACAATTAATTTTATCTTTTAATAGAAATATAAAGAAATTAGTACAGATACGATTGAGAAATTTCAAACGGCTACGGAATCAGTAAACGCAGCACCGAGGACTCGAATTAAAATAAATGTCGAAATTGACTTGATTTCAGTTATTTTATTAATGACTGGAATTGTTACTCGACTTTATCGTTTGGAAGAACCCCGAAGTATTGTGTAAGTACATGTATATTCTGGTATTACTATGTTTGTTGGGAAGTTTTAATTTTTAAAATACATTTACTTTACAATTAAAATGAAGATAATTATAGATATTATTTGAGACAGGTTTGATGAATTGCATTATGGAAAATATGTTGGGCTGTATATGAAAAGAACTTTCTTTTTTGATTCACATCCTCCTTTGGGCAAACAACTTATTTCCGCTGTGGCGTATTTAGCTGGATTCGATGGTCAATTTAAATTCGATAGAATAGGAAGTTCTTACTCGGATTCCGTTCCTTTGTTCGCATTACGATTAGTGCCAGCAATATGCGGGAGCCTTTTAGTCCCAACGGGGTACCATCTAATTTTAGAATTAGGTCTGAAACAATGGACTGCCGCTCTAGCGGGAATTTTATTATTATTTGGTAATTTAATGATAATAATGAATTACATATTTATCCATTATATTTGACAAATATTTTGTTTTGGTGCTACTTAATTTTGTTTGTTTTCAGATAATGCCTTATTGACCCAATCTAGATTTATCTTGATGGAAAGCATTCTCATGCAATTTTCATTATTTGGATTGATATGCATTTTGAAATTTAGGAAAGTAATGGATCAACCAACAACTTTGTCCTGGTGGATATGGTTGATTCTTGGCATTGTAAATTTAACATGTGCATTATGGTATGATTGCAACTATATTACTTACATATTACCAATGATGAATTATATCACGTTAAATATTATATAATTTTTACAGTGTTAAATATGTTGGATTATATTCGTTGATCCTCGCATTATCTTTAATTGCCTATGATTATTGGAATTTAATACCACGGAAAACTTTGTCAAAGACAGCATTATGGATTCATCTCATCATGAGAACCTTTGCAATATCAATAGTTTTTTGTACTGTTTACTTGACTATTTTTTATATACATTTAATGACGCTTTCCAAAGCGGGGCCACATGATTCAATAATGACGAGTGCTTTCCAAGCAAGTTTGGACGGCGGCCTTGCTAGTATTACGAAAGGTCAACCCGTAGAAGTTACTCATGGATCCCAGATCACTTTGAGACATACGTATGGAAGAGCTTGTTGGCTTCACAGTCATAATCATATGTATCCGTTAAGGTACCCAGACGGAAGAGGCAGTTCTCATCAACAACAAGTTACATGTTATTCATTTAAAGATGTAAATAACTGGTGGATTGTGAAAAAACCAGACAGAAATGATCTAGTTGTTGCTAAACCTATTGAACCCATAAAACATGGAGATATAATACAATTAGTGCACGGTATTACAAGTCGGGCATTAAATTCACACGATGTTGCTGCCCCAATGACACCTCAAAGTCAAGAGGTGTCTTGTTACATTGATTACAATGTCTCGATGCCTGCTCAGAACCTTTGGAGAGTGGAAATTACTAATAAGGACAGCGTGGGTGATACGTGGCATGCAATACAAAGTCAGATACGTTTAATACACGTAAATACAGATTATGCATTAAAATTTAGTGGAAGACAGTTACCTGATTGGGGATTTAATCAGCACGAGGTAGTAGCAGATAGATTAGTAGATCAAACAGACTCCATATGGAATGTTGAAGAACATAGATATACTAAAAGTGAAGACCAGAAACAAAGAGAAAGGGAGTTGATTAATGCTGAAATGATACCATTACAAGCTACCACTTTAAGTTTCTGGGAGAAATTTCAAGAACTGCAAATAAAAATGCTTTTCAGTGGTCAAGAAGGACAAAATAGTCATATGTATTCGAGCGACCCTTTAGACTGGCCGTTAATGTCTAGAGGTATCGCATATTGGGTTTCTAATGATAGTAATGTAAGTATTTAAATTTATTTATACACGTGATAATATTAATTATTAATATTCATAAAAGTACGAAACTTTTTATAGGCACAAGTACACCTTTTAGGGAATATACTAATTTGGTATTCTGGAACTGTTTGTCTTATTATATATTCGTCACTTTTAATATTTTACATATTAAGACGAAGACGAATGTGTTTTGATATTTCACATGAAGAATGGCACAAATTTTCTAACATTGGCAGCACTTTATTAGTTGGCTATCTTTTACATTTCTTACCTTTTATATTTGTTGGAAGAACCCTGTTTCTTCATCATTATTTGCCAGCATTCATTTTTAAAGTATTACTTACAGCAGCAACGATAGAGCATTTATATTATCTCATTGGGTATGTTTCAACATAATTATGTATCTGGTCGTATTATGCAAATCATATGTCAGTCATAGTCTTCACTTATATTTAAAAAGGAAGGTACAGGAGTAAAGTTCTCCTTATATTAGATTTCATAGATTATTCTCGTTAAGGAGATAACTTTCCACATTTGCATAATGCTTTTTTGTATAATTTATTTGTTAAAATAATCTTGCAGGAGTATTAATATTAATTTTTCTGATTTTTAGAACTCGATGTCGACGAAGTCTTTTTATATGTATGTTAAAAATTGGTACTATTGTATGGATAATTTTTATTATTTATATATTTAAAAAGTTTGCTGTACTTAGTTACGGTACAACTCATCTAACTGCCAAGGAAGTTTTAAAGTTAAGATGGAAGGATACGTGGGATTTTATCATACATAAAACATAACAGGTGATCACAAATATAAAACTGTTTTGATACGTTTTTATAAAATTTTTATAAAATTGCTATTATTACTTCTATTAAAAGTTATTAAAGTATATCATTCACATCGTGAAGTGATATTATGATATGCAAAGTTTAATGATTGTTGTCAAAGACTTCAGATGAAGGATACAAACATAATGAATGTAGATCTGTTAGATTTTTACTTTTATATATAATGTATAATTATAGACTGATAACATTTTATAAGCTTTTTATACACATGTACTTAAAGAACAAACACAAAACATAAAATTATATATTTACGTATTTAAAATACATGATATATTTTATATACTAAAATATCAAATGAGTATTAAATAAATTAAACAAATATATGTCATGTTTAGACGAGAAATTTATATACTAATTTCATAATTTTTTTATACATGCATGTGAATATGTTTCATGTTCGAAACCTAATAACGAATTAATCAATAATCCTTTATCTATTATATATTACATATAAGTAACATCTTTAAATTTAAATTTTTTTTATAACATTTTTACATAATTACAATTTTTTTAGAAATAAATAAAA